>NC_057387.1:61963892-61964984 GCF_019320065.1 Cervus canadensis
TGTCCAGTTCTAACTGTTGCTTCCTGACCTGCATACAGGTTTCTCAAGAGGCAGGTCAGGTGGTCTGGTATTCTCATCTCTTTCAGAATTTTCCACAGTTTGTTATGATCCACACAGTCAAAGGCTTTGATGTAGTCAATAAAACAGATACTTTCTGGAACTCTTTCGCTTTTTCAATGATCCAACGGATGTTGGCAATTTGATCCAACAAATCCTCTGCCTTTTCAAAATCTAGCTTGGGCATCTTGTAGTTCATGGTTCACGTATTGTTGAAGCCTGGCTTGGAGAATTTTGAACATTACTTTGATAGCATGTGAGATGAGGGCAAGTGTGTAGTAGTTTGAGCATTCTTTGGCATTGCCTTTCTTTGGGATTGGACTGAAAACTGACCTTTTCCAGTCCTGTGGCCACTGCTGAGTTTTCCAAATTTGGCATATTGAGTGTAGCACTTTAACAAAATCATCTTGTAGGATATGAAATAGCTCAACTGGAATTCCATCACCTCCACTAGCTTTGTTTGTAGTGATGCTTCCTAAGGCTCACCTGACTTTGCATTCCAGGATGTCTGGCTCTAGTTGATTGATCATACCATCGTGATTAACTGGGTTGTGAAGATTTTTTTTTTATATAGTTATTCTGTGTATTGTTGCCATCTCTTCTTAATATCTTCTGCTTCTCTTAGGTCCATACCATTTCTGTCCTTTATTGAGTCCATCTTTGCATGAAATGTTCCCTTAGTATCTCTAATTTTCTTGAAGAGATTTCTAGTCTTTCACATTCTATTGTTTTTCTCTATTTCTTTGCATTGATCACTAAGAAGGCTTTGTTACCTCTCCTTGCTATTCTTTGGAACTCTGCATTCAAATGGGTATATCTTTCCTTCTCTCCTTTGCCTTTCACTTCTCTTTTTTCCACAGCTATTTGAAAGGGTTCCCCAGACAGCCATTTTCCCTTTTTGCATTTCTTTTTCTTGGGGATGATCTTGATCACTGTCTCCTGTACAATTTCATGAATCTTTGTCCATAGTTCTTCAGGCATTCTGTCTATCAGATCTAATCCCTTGAATCTATTTCTCACTTCCACTGTATAATC
>NC_057387.1:61965084-62076445 GCF_019320065.1 Cervus canadensis
AGGAAATGCAGAAAGGTTGTATAAACGTTGAACCAAAACAACAAAGTAAATGGCAACGGGACCACACCTATCAATAATTACCCTAAATGTAAATGGGTTGAATGCCCCAACCAAAAGACAAAGATTGGCTGACTGGATACAAAAACAAGACCCCTATATATGCTGTCTACAAGAGACCCACCTCAGAACAAGAGACACATACAGCCTAAAGTGAAGGGCTGGAAATAAATATTTCACGCAAACGTAGACCAAAAGAAAGCAGGAGTCGCAATACTCATATCAGATAAAATAAACTTTCAAATAAAGGATGTGAAAAGAGACAAAGAAGGAAACTACATAATGATCAAAGGATCAATCCAAGAAGAAGATATAACAATTATAAATATATATGCACCCAACATAGGAGCACCGCAATATGTACGGCAAACACTAACGAGTATGAAAGAGGAAATTAATAGTAACACAATAATAGTGGGAGACTTTAATACCCACTCACAACTATGGATAGATCAACTACACAGAAAATTAACAAGGAAACACAAACTTTAAATGACACAATGGACCAGCTAGACCTAATTGATATCTATAGGACATTTCACCCCAAAACAATCAACTTCACCTTTTTCTCAAGTGCACACGGAACCTTCTCCAGAATAGATCACATCCTGTGCCATAAAACTAGTCTTGGTAAATTCAAAAAAATTGAAATCACTCCAGTCATCTTTCTGACCACAATGCAGTAAGATTAGATCACAATTACAGGAAAAAAAATTGCTTAAAACTTCAAAACATATGAGGCTAAATAACACGCTTTCTGAACTACCAACAAATCATAGAAGAAATCAAAAAAGAAAATCAAAATATGTATAGAAATGAATGAAAATGAAAACACAACAACCCAAAACCTATGGGACACTGTAAAAGCAGTGCTAAGGGGAAGGTTCATAGCATTACAGGCTTACATCAAGAAACAAGAAAAAACCAAATAAATAACCTAACTCTACACCTAAAGCAATTAGAGAAGGAAGAAATGAAGAACCCCAGGGTTAGCAGAAGGAAAGAAATCTTAAAAATCAGGGCAGAAATAAATGCAAAAGAAACTAAAGAGACCATAGCAAAAATCAACAAAGCTAAAAGCTGTTTTTTTGAAAAAATAAACAAAATTGACAAACCATTAGCAAGACTCATTAAGAAACAAAGAGAGAAAAACCAAATTAACAAAATTAGAAGTGAAAATGGAGAGATCACAACAGACAACACTGATATACAAAGGATCATAAGAGACTACTACCAGCAGCTCTATGCCAATAAAATGGACAACTTGGATGAAATGGACAAATTCTTAGAAAAGTATAACTTTCCAAAACTGAACCAGGAAGAAATAGAAGATCTTAACAGACCATCACAAGCAAGGAAATCGAAACTGTAATCAAAAATCTTCCAGCAAACAAAAGCCCAGGACCAGATGGCTTCACAGCTGAATTCTACCAAAAATTTAGAGAAGAGCTAACACCTATCTTACTCAAACTCTTCCAGAAAATTGCAGAAGAAGGTAAGCTTCCAAACTCATTCTATGAGGCCACCATCACCCTAATTCCAAAACCAGACAAAGATGCCACAAAAAAAGAAAACTACAGGCCAATATCACTGATGAACATAGAAGCAAAAATCCTTAACAAAATTCTAGCAAACAGAATCCAACAACATATTAAAAAAAATCATACACCATGACCAAGTGGGCTTTATCCCAGGAATGCAAGGATTCTTTAATATCCGCAAATCAATCAATGTAATACACCACATTAACAAATTGAAAGATAAAAACCATATGATTATCTCAATAGATGCAGAGAAAGCCTTTGACAAAATTCAACACTCATTTATGATTAAAACTCTCCAGAAAGCAGGAATAGAAGGAACATACCTCAACATAATAAAAGCTATATATGACAAACCCACAGCAAGCATTACCCTCAATGGTGAAAAATTGAAAGCATTTCCCCTGAAATCAGGAACAAGACAAGGGTGCCCACTCTCACCACTACTATTCAACATAGTGTTGGAAGTTCTGGCCACAGCAATCAGAGCAGAAAAAGAAGTAAAAGGAATCCAGATAGGAAAAGAAGAAGTAAAACTCTCACTGTTTGCAGATGACATGATCCTCTATATAGAAAACCCTAAAGACTCTACCAGAAAATTACTAGAGCTAATCAATGAATATAGTAAAGTTGCAGGATATAAAATTAACAGACAATAGCTTTCTTTAACATTTGATGATTTTAAGACATTTTCTTAACTGACAGAGAAGTAGTTGCAGTGCAATCAGCCATTTAAAATAACATGGGAGATGGTATACTCCTGTAACAAGTCTTATACAAAACCTCCCAGAAACCCCTATAGCAGCCTAAAATGTATTATCCCTGAAGAAAAGCATTAGGTTGATGAGGAAGCATAATAGAGTGGTTAAGGGCATAGATTCAGCAACTGAACTGCTTGAAGGGAATTCTTTTCACTAGCTTCTGTCCTTGGTCAAACTACTTAGCTTCCATGGGGAGGATAACAATATTACCAATTTTTTGGATTGTTAGGAGGATTACATGAATTAATAACATGTTAAGGTCTTATCCATGGTGACTCAGACAGTAAAGAATCCACCTGCAATGCAGGAGACCCGGGTTCGATCCCTGGGTCAGGAAGATCCTCTGGAGAAGGAAATGGCAGCCCGCTCCTGCATTCTCGGCTGGAGAATTCCATGGACAGAGAAGCCTGGCAAGTTGCAGTCCTTGGGGTCTCAAAGAATCAGACGTGACTGAGCAACTAACACTTTCAGATGCTTTCATTCATAAGGTCTTAAAACAATGGCTGTCACATGGCAAGCACTGCGCTTATTTAGCAGCACTTAAATAGTGCTATCCCTGGAGGAGGACATGGCAACCCACTCCAGTGTTCTTTCCTAGAGAATCCTCATGGACAGAGGAGCCTAGTGGGCTACAGTCCATGGGGTCGCAAAGAGTTGGACACGACTGAGCGACTAAGCACAGCACAAATAGTGCTGCTATATGTACTATGGATGACGAAAAATATGAAGAGATGACTAGGAAAATCTGTAATATGTTAAATATAACTAAACATTTTCATGTACAAAACACAAGGAATATATTATAACAAATTCCAAATGGAAAAGGAGAAAAGAAATGTCTCACTATTTAGAGTGTCTAACTCCATGAATAATAAGATAAGTTAAATTTTAAATATTTAGTCAGATATTTAAGAAATTGAGAGAAAGGAATCTAATGGGGCTTAAAAAAAGACAAAGCAGTAATTGTAGGTGACCTGCTCACAGAACAGAGCAACTCTCGCTAGCACACATTTTGTGCAATGCTCACTGTTCTCTGAATAAGCTTCAGACTCTACCAAATGCTATGTAGCAGGCCAATGCCTTTTCCTGAGGCGACATACTGACAAGCTCCATGTCAGTTTACTATAGTCTAGGGGAGCAGTGAGGAGGGGTTTTCTTATCAAAGAGTAATCAGTCTCCATGAGGTCAAGAGGCAGGTAAGAATGAATAGGAAAGGAGGCAACTGTCACTTCCCACCCTCAACAGAATGCAATTAAATGGTTTTCCTTATGGTTATTGCTAACTAGGGACCTGGGAGAGGTTGAATAAGACACGATTCTCTCCCTGTGCTTGATAGAGAGCTCAGATGGTTCATTTGTAGAACTGGGGTTAAAAAAAAAAAAAAAAAAAAGCATACCATTTTATCAAGCTCAGTTGACTTCACTCCTGAATCTGCAAAATTTGGTTTGCAACTTTGTGAGACCCAAGTTTCTTGTGAGATTTCTGTGCTTTCATATTCCAGTCAAGTGGAAAATGAACAGGCACACTTTCAGCAGCACTTCTGCTCAGGGTAAGTCAGGGCCATCTGGGGGTGAGGGTCCATGAAACCCCAATCCCAGCATACTTTCTCCAATTTCATATGACGTAAGCTCTAAAGGAAAATCTACTTCCCCAGTAATGAGACTATTGCTCCCTTTATTTTGCTAGAAATTCCTTCATATAAGGGTTTCCCTGGTGGCTTAGACAGTAAAGGATCTGCCTGCAATACAGGGACCCAGGTTGGATCCCTGGGTTGAGAAGATCTCCTGGAGAAGGGAATGCCTACCCACTCCAGTACTCTTGCCTGGAGAATTCCATGGTCAGAAGAGCCTGTCAGGCTACATGTAGTCCATGAAGTCACAAAGAATGGGACACAACTGAGTGACTAACACTTTCACTTTTCCTTCATATCACTTGTTCTATTTGACACCCATCATTCTGTTCCTAAAGAAGCATTTTCTGTGGAGTGACTGAGAAAAAAAGCAGCCCATGTAAGAGAAACAAAGAGCAGAGATACCACAAACTTTCTGGATTAAAGAATTGGAACAAATGATGCAGTTCAGTTCAGTTCAGTCACTCAGTTGTGTCCAACTCTTTGTGACCCCATGGACTACAGCATGCCAGGCCTCCCTGTCCATCACCAACTCCTGGACCTTACTCAAGCTCATGTCTTGAGTCCTTGATGCCATCCAACCATCTCATCCTCTGTCATCCCCTTCTCCTCCCGCCTTCAATCTTTCCCAGCATCAAGGTCCTTTCAAATGAGTCAGTTCTTTGTATCAGATAGCCACAGCAATTGGAATTTCAACTTCAGCATCAGTCCTTCCAGTGAATATTCAGGACTGATTTCCTTTAGGATGGAATGGTTGGATCTCTTTGCAGTCCAAAGGACTCTCAAGAGTCTTCTCCAACACCACAGTTCAAAAATATCAGTTCTTCAGTGCTCAGCTTTCTTTATAGTTCAACTCTCACATTCATACATGACTACTGGAAAAACCATAGCTTTGACTAGACTGACCTTTGTTGGCAAAGTAATGTCTCTGCTTTTTAATATGCTGCCTAGATTTCTCATAACTTTCCTTCCAAGGAGCAAGTGTCTTTTAATTTCATGGCTGCAGTCACCATCTGCAGTGATTTGGGAGGCCCCCCTCCAAAAAAAAAATAAAGTCTGTCACTGTTTGCACTGTTTCCCCATCTATTTGCCTTGATGTGATGGGACCAGATGCCATGATTTTGGTTTTCTGAATGTTGAGTTTTAAGCCAACATTTTCACTCTCCTCTTCCACTTTCATCAAGAGGCTCTTTAATTCTTCTTTGCTTTCAGCCATAAGGGTGGTGTCATCTGCATATCTGAGGTTATTGATATTTCTCCCAGCAATCTTGATTCCAGCTTGTGCTTCATCCAGCCCAGTGTTTCTCATGATGTACTCTGCATATAAGTTAAATAAGCAGGGTGACAATACACAGCCTTATAGCTCAGTTGGTAAAGAATCTGCCTGCAATGAGGAGACCCAGGTTTAATCCCTAGGGTGGGAAGATCCCCTGGAGAAGGGATAGGCTACCCACTCCGATATTCTTGGGCTTCCCTTGTGGCTCAGCTGGTAAAGAATACGCCTGCAATGTGGGAGGCCTGGGTTCGTTCCCTGGGTTGGGAACACACCCTGAAGAATGGAAAGGCTACCAACTCCAGTATTATGGCCTGGAGAATTACATAGACTGTGTAAGCCCATGGGGTCACAAAGAGTAGGACACGACTGAGCAACTTTCACTATCAATCACTATGTACAGAAACTGGAAATCAGGGAAGATTTCTGTTCAAGTTTTAATCCATATATAGAGAAAGCCAAGTCATTAAAATGGTTACATACATATTTCAACCAACTCTACCGGTGGAAAGAAATATTTTTTAATATACATCTTGCCAAGGCTGCATCTTGTAATACATACATGTAAACAGTAAAATGTTGCCTCTCCTATTTTTTTATTAAGGAAGTTTTGGGAAAAGAACTGAGCATCAGAAATTTAAGGAAGTCATTCATTGTACGTAAAAAGAATGGTGGGTGGAGTAGTTAAAGATATGTGAGAGGTTTTGTTCTGTCAATTTTTTAGAAAAAATTAAGTCTATTTTTGAAAAGTGAAAGTACAGTCATTTGTCATTTAGGTTTTTTTTTTTTTTTTTTTTTTTTTTGTCGTTTAGTTCTATCAGATTCTCTGTGACCCCGTGGACTGTAGCATGCCAGCCTCCTCTGTCCATGGGATTCTCTAGGCAAGAATACTGGAGTGGTTTGCCATTCCCTTCTCCAGGGGATCTCCTGACCCAGAGATAAACCTCAGTCTCCTGCATTGCAGGCAGATTCTTTACCATCTGAGATACCAGGGAAGCCCTTATATATGGGTATATATATGATCCTTAAACATATATATATATATATATACATGAATATTGGCTAATCATTGTCTCTAATTGCACCAGGGAAGCCCCAGTGGGTTTATTTTATTTTTAACCCATTACATTATAAAACTTTGCCACAGCAGGCTATCTTAGGAGTCAAAGTACATATTAACTCAGGTAAATATTTTTTCCCACAGGACAAATAACATATAATGGCTTTTCTGGAAAAAAAAAATTTTGAACTTTTCTCAATACATTTGATATGTGGATTTTAATAGACTATATAAAATGCTTAATTAGAGTTACTAGACCCATATTTGTATTTAAAATTGGTTGTTACAAAAATTACACGCTAATATTTTTATGGCAATAGGACAGAAGATAGTTATTTAGTACTAGAATCAACACAGCACATTGAAGAGACCTCACTTTTTTTGATAAAAGCAAGAACTGCACACTGTAAAGGTCAATTTTTTTTTTCTTCTTGTTTTCAAAGGTCAGATGGTGTTATATTCATATTGTTCTTTTAACGCTGTGATTAAACATTTTTATTTGTCGTGTCTCTAGCTGTTAATCAACATCTGGTTAAAACGTCAGATCACTTTTCATCTTTCTTAAGTGCTTTTGTTACTACTCAGCAGCTGAGGTAAGAGTTACAGGAAGGAACTGGTCATAGCCTCCTGTCTGACATGGCGGCTCTACAGAGGAAGGGAGGGAGCGTGCTCCAGGCAGAGCCTCTTTGTTCTAAACTCTCTGACGCATTTGACCTAAACATGGCCAATCTCACAGCAAGTTCTTAAGACTTATTGAAAAGTAATCACTCTTAAAAATTTGGATAAAACAAGAATTCATTGACTACTTTAAAAGACTGGTGATTTATTGGCTCAGAGTTTAATTATGATTTAAAAGTATACCTATTGCCTTTTTTTCTTTCCCAGAGGCAGGAAACAAGACCAGGATATAAGAAGACAGTTGAGAGACTGCAGTTAACAACAGAGAACAAACTGTAGCCAAGAGTCTGTTTACCTCTAGCTTCTGACTCACTGATGACCAGTAGGCAACTGCCTTGTTCTCTTTGCTTAATATTTCATACATGAAAATAATAGCCCTGGCATAAGAAATGATACCTATCAAGTCAGTTGTGAGTGTCTTTAATTAATGCTCAAAGGGGAGTTTAATATATTTAAAAGTGAGTTTTTGTAAAAATGCACAACAATATGATAATGAGTCTTAATTGGCCAGGCTGGATTCCAGAATCTAATTTAATTTTTGTAATTTTCTTTAGCACCCTTTACTAACACTAACTGATCTATAAGATATCTTTTTATACTTGGGTTGATCCTGAAGGGAGCTAAGATGAATAAATGACTCCCTGAGTATACAAAGTTCAACCATGTGAAATAACTTCCTACTTTCAGCCCTCCAGAGTGCCCTTCACAGTACTCAAAAAAAATAATTCCTCTAAATTGTTCCTCAGTGGCCTAGAAAAGTGAAATCTTCACATAGACAGGTTAGAACTTCCGTAAACTTATCAACTATAGCAGTAGATCTAGGTTTCCAAAGTTGAAACTTCATGTTGAAGTTGTGGTTAAATCAAAATAGACACTGAAAAAACCTTCTCATTTCTGAAGTTGCCTTGCAGTATCACTGCTGTTTTCAACCTGTAACGGGACTTGTAAATAGTTCAAATCTTCTGAAGAAAAGAGGAATTAACTATTATTTGCCCAGTGTCACAAAGGAATGTCTAAGTAGGCTCACATTCTCAACCCTCCATGAGAGAAACCAGGAAATCAGAGCAGGAGCTGAAGGTTATGATCAAGTACCTCTTACACAGGCCACCAAATGTCTTATCCAAAGATGATTTGATGTGCACATCTTAAAATGTAGGGAAATGGGAAATGTTTATCCTTCAAGAAAATATGCTATGAAAATATCAAGTGAGGAACTTTTCTTGGTATTTATCTTTTCAGCCTGAATTATGACACATTTTCTCCCATAGCAGTTAAATTTTAGACAAAATAGGGAAGATCCCCTGGAGAAGGCAATGGCAACCCACTCCAGTACTCGTGCTTGGAAAATTCCATGGACTGAGTAGCCTGATAGGCTACAGTCCATGGGGTCACAATAGAGTCGGACACGACTGAGTGACTTCATTTCAGGATATATTATATTTCTCAAGGAGGTCCCAAAACCGAATCCAACATCCCAAATTGTTTTTAAGTTCACAAAATGTTTCTCACTCTTTCCGATTACAAAAAGTAAAAAAGATAAAAATAATAATAATCTCAAGAGTTATGTTATCCACATAAGCATCCTAACTCTGTTAAGATTTCAACTAATTCCTCTTGGTTTTGAGCAGACCTATGCTTTGGGCTTAGTCCCTCAGTCATATCCAGCTCTTTGCGACCCCCTGGACTGTAGCCCACCAGGTTCCTCTGTCCATGGGATTTTTCAGGTGAGAATACTGGAGTGGGTTGCTATTTCCTTCTCCAGGGTATCTTCCCAACCCGGGAATCAAATTGGGGTCTCCTGCATTGCAGGCAGATTCTTTACCAGCTGAACTACCCTGGAAGCCCCCATAAATAACAAATGCAGCTGGTTTCCCATTTATAGCAGTAGTCTACTTAAAAACTAAAATATCTCAGCAGCTAAGTCCCCAACAAACACTATCCGTTACCTAGTACTAGGTAAATCCTTGCCAACTTATTTATACAACAGTTTCTGTGGAGTTTACAGGCCAAAATCTTTGTGCAAGTGGAATACAAATTTACCCTATATCTGTTGTATCACAAACATGATTTAAAAATAACTCTGATTAGCACACATTGTTCTGTGTTGCTGCCACATCACAGCAGGCTTGCCAGAAACTGATATGGGATCTTTGGGGTAGAAAGAGGTGAAGAGATAGAGAAGAAACCATGTCATTTGTGACTTGAGTAGCAAACTACAGCACTAAATCAAAACATCTAGAACTGTGTGTAATCCAATCTGAACAAAAAAGTTTTCTCTAAAACTGTAACAAATTGAAAGATATGATGTTAGAAAGAGTGTTTAGTGAGGAGTCAGCTTAACAACGATGGTACTTTCACAGACAGATCTGGGACAACTTGCCACCATCAGTGTAAGAATCATTTAATATTTACTTCTTTAAAGAAACTAAAATACAGACACAGCACTTCCTCCCATTTAATTTGTCCAACCTGGTGGCAGTGACTGGACTCTTCTTCTGTCACTCAAATGTTATTTATGAAGTGACCCTGCCGTTGAATCCCAACAATTCTTTGCTTTAATCTTCTTTATTTATTCGGTCCAATATAATTGAGAAGAGTAATAGTTTATTTATAACACATTAGAAAATGTTTTTAAATTTTAATTTGCATTTCCTATTCGATAATCTTCATTGCTTAAAAAAGAGAAACAGATGCAACCCTGCTAACCACAAGAAACATGTTGATGAAAATCTACTCAAAATTAAAGAACTCTGCTATGTATGACCATTAGTCTAGAAACTTAAAGGCTTGAAAAAAAGGAAGTGTTACAAATAAATATTAAGTTTTCTTTCATTGTTTGTTATTTGATATTGTCACGCATTGAAACTTCTCAGGCCTGAAGTTACAGATTCACCCTCTTAATATAAGATGGAAGAATTTGGTTTATTCACCAGCCCTTCTCAAGTACCTATTAACTCTTCCTCTGGAACTTCTCCTCCTAGCTCTCTAATTTTTATTCAGATATTTATTTCTCCTTCTCAGCTCATGACATTTAAGAGGGAGATCTATCAGTATTTTGCGTTAGAATGGAGAATGTACATCAGGCCCAATTCAATCATGTTACTACATTCTGCCAGTCATAGTGAATGGCCTGAGAACCATGTAATGTAAGACAGTGCAATTAAAGTAAATGTATCTTTTGTAGATATACCTAAAAACAAAATCTATCTTTCATGAAGAGCTTCATACAGGATGAATAGAAAGGATGTGACAATCAGCAAGAATAGTTTGACATGACAAACGGAGGAAAAGATAGTGAATGCACCTGCACAAAGGAAACGTACTGGGATATATAGAATAGCCAGGGTCTAGTAATCTTGCTTGAAGCCTGGATCAAGCTTCCTCTGAAGCAGATTATTGCTACATTTGAGAGTTTTGAGAACCAATAAATGAATTTGCTTTTTCATAAACTGGTTTGGTTTTTTGTCAGTTCTTCATAATTTTACAATCGATACTTAATTTTATGCCTCCTTCCAACAATCTTATGTTGTAGATATTGTTATCTGCATTTATAGAAGCAAGGAAATCATCTTAGAGAGGTTTAGCAAGTTGCCCAAGGTTTCCATTTGGAAAACAGCACAGTTGAGATTTGAAGCTATGTCTGCCTGACTATAAATCTTAACCTGTTAAACATTATAAAATAAAATGCTCCCTTAAAAGGGACAAAAATAATGTGATTTCAAAATCAAACTTTTTACAGTTGAACTGTCACCTGTTTTTACTGACTTCAAGTATATTGAAAAATGATTCTATGAATGTAATAAATACATTTCAATAATAAAGTCATGAAACTTAGGAATAGTTTGTACAAAAGTTTGGCATATGATTCAGCTGTGCTTTGTATAATTTATACTTGTAATTGTAAAACCTTTCTCCCAATAGTAGAATGAATCCGAAACTGACACATCCCTCTCCCCTCTCCCTGGCTCATTCTGGACTGGATATGACTCATTCTGTTGATCTTAGCTTCCCCATAAGTCTTCCGAAGGAAAACTTGTTTTGATTAATATTTAAAGTACCATGGGGATTGTTTCCTGTTTTTCTTAAGCTATCTACCCCCTTGCCATTATCTCACAGATGATTTGTTAGGCATGCAGGTTTGTATTGTTTCTGATACTACAAGAAAAACAAATAGAGCAGTGTTTTTCAGACTGTTATACTCAGGAAGTGGGGTGGGGAGGGGAGTGAATGTTACATATTGAGTTTCTGAGGACAAGTTCATATTTTTTTCCAAAAAGTGCTCTGCTTCTTTCTAAAACATTTGAAATTCCTAACTAAAAATTTATTTTAGAATTATGTCACCTTTATGCATGTGATGATTTGACTTTTCTTTGTCTCTCAGATATTAAGGTAATAAGTAGACCAAAAAACTAAGCAGTGTATATTTTCCTCTGTGACCTTGAGTAAACAGCTTATCTGATTCTTTGTTTTATTCATTTGTAAGTTGGAGATAATGACAGAATGCTATATGATAAGTTCTACAGTATGGATGTGATGATGATGTCAAGGGAGAACATTTATTCCCCTTCCCGGGAAGAGGAGAAGAAAGATTTCTGAATTGATATGATAGCTATATGAGATTTATAAGTCAAGTATAACTTTATCTGAAAGGAGATAAGGAAAAGAGTAGTACTGCTCCAGAGTGTAAAGAACGGATATATTTAAAAACCTTGTACGATATAGAATGTGGGGGAAATACACGCCTAAGCCTGCTGTGCACCAGTAAATTGCAAGTAATTCAGTGTAGAAAAGGCAGGAAGTTGGGTAATAAGTCCGGATCAGTGGGAAACTAAAGATTTCTTAGGGTAGATTAAAGATTTCTATACTTAAGGGAAGAAGGAGGCATGGAAATATTATAAATAGTTAAGAGAAATGATTAAATTTGCATTTCTAAATATCACTCAGACGGTAATGTGGAATGGATTCACTGGATCTGAACTCTTCACTACATGGTAACTAGATGAGATGAAGAAGGTAGTTTCCAAAGTGGGTGGGGAGTGGAATAGAGGTTCATAACTTAGCTTTTGGTATAAATAATAATGCTATTCATTGAGAAAGTGACATTCAGGAGAAGTCATAATATTTAGTAGATTAAGGGGATACCTTAAAATCTTATTTTGTTATTTTGATAATTACTTTGTACTAAATAAATCATAATGTTGAAGCTTCCCTATTCAAATAACAGGTGGTTTCTGTCTCTTGGCTTGATCTTTACTAATATTATATATCTTAAGTGCCTAATCTTTGAAAATATAAACAAAGGAATAATATAAAATTAGAAATAAGTAGCAATAATAACAGCAGCAGCAGCAATAACAACAGCAAAGGAAAACTTGGAAAACCGTGTATTTAGAGGGAAATTAAAAATATTTAAAATAATTCATTGGTGAAAAAACAAATCAAGATAAAAATGTTTAAATTGGTACTAAATGAATGATGTGAAAACTTCCACAATGTTATAAGATACATTCAATATCACTAAACTAAACTTATAACTTGTTAGAAAAGATTGCAAAATAAAAATAAGAAGATATATTAAATAAGAGAGCAGAGATTAATAAAGTATACCACATGACGAAGTATAACCAATTCAAAACTTGTTTCTGAACCAGCTGATAAAAATAAAGCATCCTTAGTTAGATGAGTAAGAGAAAAACATAGCAGGTATGCATATAAACAACTTCCCAAGTAGCCCTAGTGGTAAAGAACTCTTCTGCCAATGCAGGAGACCTAAGAGAGTCCAGTTCGATCCCTGGGTCAGGAAGATCCCCTGGAGGAGGGCATGGCAACCCACTCCAGTATTCTTGTCTGGAGAATCCCATGGATGGAGGAGCCTGGTGGGCTATAGACCAGGCTCCTCTTTGTGGTCATAAGACCACAAAGAATGGGACACAACTGAAGTGACTTAGCACCCATGCATACATTTGAAACTAGGAATGAAAATGAAATTATAATTATAGACCACTAGTATTTGAAAATGAAACAGAAACACCTTTTTTTTTTTTTCGGAAACCCTGAAAACAGAGATGAAATAGACAGTTTTCTAAAAATGTGCAATTTAATAGACAGTGCACTTGGAAGTTTAAAAATCTGGATATTGGAACTAGCTTCCTGGGTTCAAATTTTTCCTTCAAAGTTTTCCACCAGAGTACTCTTGGGAAAGTGATGAATTCTCTGACCATGTTTTTTTCATGTGTTAGGCTGAGGCAATAATAGTTCTTAAGATCAATAATCCCAAAATAGCTTAAGAAAAATTAGAATATTTGATTATGCTTATAAGTAACAAAGATAATAAATTAGTAATTTAAATTTTTTTCCTAAAAGAAAACTATCCATCCTAATATCTTCCTGATAAGGTTTACCAAATACAAAAAGAAGCAATTCAAATTTTAGAATTTTTTAAAAATCTAACAGAGAAAGAAGAAAGATTCTCCAACTCAAATTATCAGGTTAACATAAACTTGATACCAAAATAGCACAAGGTCAGAATGAGAAAGGAAAATTATACTCATGGATGTGGACTTAAAAATCCTAAATGAAATATTAGCAACCTGACTCAGCAACATGTAAAGATAATTTGTCATCACTTAAAGTATTCATGTTACAGTATCAGTTTAACACTATAAGTAAATTAACTTGATTGACAATGTCAACTGACTAAACAAGAATAAAATCATAAATTATGACAAATTGATATAGATAAGACATTCAATAATGTTCAACAATATATTACCTAAAAATAGCAATATAATAGAATTATATTAATGTGGCAAAAGATATATGCAAAATAATACATACATATAGTTTCATGTATAATAAACTAAAGCAAATACATATGAAGTTAAAAATTTAAAGCATTCATCTTAATATCAAATACAAGTAAAAAATTTTTTTTTATATTCAACATTATCTGGGGGACTCTTTGCCTGAATAAAAACTTAAAACATAAATAATTAATCAAAGGAATAAAATTACTAGAACTACAAAGAAAGGAAAAAATGCTTTCATTATTTTTGACAGTATTATTACTTATATAGAAAAGTACACAAATATTATAGAAAATATAAGTAAAACTACAAATGAATTACTAGATTTAAGGAGACGATTCAGCAATTGGATATAAATCAATATCTAAGTGTATTGGTTGAGCACATAATTTTTCAAATCTTACAGATTTTAACAGCAAAATAAATATATATCTAGATAAGACTGAAATCATGAGATGTTTTTTAAAGCTATTAAAAGATTTCAACAAATGTGAAGAAAAATACCATGTTCATGGATTAAGATTTTTAATGTAACATGATGTCTATTCTCCCCAAATAATCTACATTTAATATAATTAAAATTATAATCTAAGCATGTTTTGTAGTGGTTGACAGTCTAAAATCTGAATGGTAATGCAAAATGTTATGAATAGTTAAGGTATTCCTAAAAATAGAAATAATAAGATAGAATAGATAGTCCAGCTGACAATCAGGACGTTGTAACTCTATATTAAAATAGAAAGTATTAGTATAAGGCTAAAAAGTTAAATAGTGGAAAGAACAGGGATATGGAAATTTAGTTTATGATAGAACTGATATTACATACAAATGGAGAAGATAATGCATTCATTTAAAAATTACACTTAGCCCTTACCCCATATCATAATAAAATACCAATTTCACTTGGATTAAATAATGGAACACAAAAGATAAAGGCATAAAAATTTAATAGAAAACATAGAATAAGTTACAATATCAGTGTTTCTTAAATATGCTTTTAAAAAACAATCTATTAAAGAAAAACTGGAAGTGTTAACCACATTAAAGCTTAGAACTTCTGTTTATGAGAGGATATCACAAAACATGGTACAAATGTAGAAAGTATTTATAACATATGACTGATACAGATGATACTTAAAATACTCTACTTAAAAAATGAACTTCAGATTGTAATGTTGGTCCTTTCATACTTATCAAAATTATGGTTGACTGTTTTGTGTAAGTTCAATTTCTTAAAAAACAGAGCCAGCACTTAAGATACTTTCGGGCAGGAATGGTTATTAAAAAGAGCCACTGACTAAAAAGTCAGAAATCGCTGCAAAACCAAAAGTAGAGACAGAGAAACCTTGAGAATCCCCACAGGAGGAGTTATTCATGAAGGAGGTAGCAGTCAGTGAAAGTGAAAGTGAAGTTGCTCAGTCGTGTCCAACTCTTTGCGATCCCATGGACTGTAGCCTACCAGGCTCCTCCACACATGGGATTCTCCAGGCAAGAATACTGGAGTGGGTTACCATTTCCTTCTCCAGGGGAGCTTCCCGACCCAGGGATCGAACCCGGGTCACCTGCATTGCAGGCAGACGCTTTACCTTCTGAGTCACCAGGGAAGGCAAAAGCAGTCAGTCTAGGCAAAAAAAAAAAAAAAAGTTGGCATAGTCAAAAGAGAAACTAAGGAGTGGACGGGTATAGTGAAACCAAGAAGCAGAAATCCATTACCCCCAACCCACCTCAACTTCTCCTGAAGGGGCAGTAGTAGAATACAATGACCTGAACCATAAATAGAGTCAGACAGAATCTGTGGCTTCTGTAGGATAAACAGAACCATTCCAAAATTGGCCTGGCATGATGAAGCCAGAGAGATATCTTTATTTCTATCCCTTACTTTCCTACTTTTACCTCCTATTGGCAGAACTCAACTAGAAGAGTAAAGTAATCTCATTAATATATTACACAAATGTCAACCCCTGTTCTCTCCCCTTCCCCCACACCACGGGGAATACAAGGAATATCCAAAAAAGAAAGTAAAAATGCAGAGATAGTTGGTATACCCAAGTTCCCAAGCAAGATTCATAACAGCAACTATAGTAAAAATGATCATAAATATACCTTACTGAAGTATAGCACTTCATAGTCTAAAAAGTACTGAGAGAGTCATTTCCTAGGCAGGTTGATAAGTCCGGGGGTCTCCAAGGAGAGAGGGGTCTGGAATTCTCAAGGAGGAGGAAAGGACAAATTGTTTGTTTTGTTTGTTTTCCCTCTACATTCCTTAGTCTTAGTCACATAAAACGTTTTTATCCTTAAGCCTCTAACTGATGATTACACAACCAACAATTCACTTTGAACTTTGTACTAAGGATTATATAACAACAATGTATCCTGCTTGAGGACAGTTTCTCCTTCCTGAAAAATCTTCTGGTTAATCCTGTTATCTTAAAATGTAAATTATGGGAGTGGGTCTAGTAAGATCTTTACAACCTCCAGACATTCTTCTGATTCATTGTAATAACTAATTAAAAAGTATATAACTCCCTGGCCTCCTACTAGCGAGGGGGCACTCTTTCTGGCCCCTTCTGATGTCTATGTCAGAAGCTTTCTCTATCTCTTTTATACTTTGATAAAACTTTATTACACGAAAGCTCTGAACAATCAAGCCTCGTCTCTGGCCCCGGATTGAATTCTTCTCCTCCGGAGGCCAAGAATCCCGGTGTCTTTCGTGTTTCAGCAACAACATTTCAGTACCTGCAAGTATATGATATAGTTCATCTATTAAAAAAAATCCACTTAGAGAATGATTAACCTCTCAATTTTAGAGATTGAAACTAAGGCTTAGGGGACTTCCTTGGCAGTTCAGTGGTTAAGACTCTTAGCTTCCGCCCAAGGGGGGACTTGCTCGAACGTTGTGGGTATGTCCCTGACCTGTCTGAAAATGTATCTACTGCCTTGGAGGATATGCAAAATCAAGTGAAAGCCACTTGTTGTTATAGTAAATCTTGATCATACTGCTTTGTGGGCCCTGCTTCCTACAATGCCTTGTGAATTTTGTAACCCAGAGGTTGATAGCATTCTCTCATGTGGGTGGCAGGAGGGCTAAGCTACAATATATCTCAATAAATGATGCTCGTTATGGAAACTAAGAGCATCAGGAGGGGGGAATGAAGAAGGAATTCATAGGGCCTGGACTCCACCTCAGGCCTGTCTGTGCTGTTCGTGCTAGGTCGCCTCTCCAGCGGACTCTGAACTCTGTGCTTAGTGCCTGTGGGAATGATAAGATCCCCTCTGGGCAGGGGAATCTTGAAGATCACATTCAGGTTACTCATTGCCTAAGAGAAAACTGACACTAATCACCCCTGCCTCTGGACATTATCTATTGGAATGTAACCACAGGCTTATTGATTATTAACTGTTTGAACACAAAACACATGAATGATGGGGTTATTGTGATTGTATTTACCCTTCCTTTGTAAACCTCAAGGGATTGGGCTGGTGGGTTTGGACACGTACACATGGGGTATAAAAGGTTTTCACAAATGCTGGTCTGGGCCCTTGGCTAAGAGGAGACTCTGACTTGGGCCTGCCGGTGTAATAAACTGCACTTCACTATCAAAAAAAAAAAAAAGACTCTTAGCTTCCAATACAAGAGGCACAGTTTCCATTCCTGTTCAAGAAACTAAGATCCATCACACCACATGGCACAGCCAAAAAACAGAAAACTAAGACTTGAAGATGGTACTTGGGCATGGCCACGTAACTAAGAAAATGAGCTTTGACTTCCAAGGACTGTGCAGGCTTCCCAAAATATAAGCAGTATATATTTTACGTTAGGGTTGGCAATTTCTATGTAATGAATTCCTTTACTCACTTTCTCCTTTCCTCATCCCAAAACATGCACAGTGTTGAGTAATGTTAGAAAGATTAGGGCTTGTTGACTTTGCAGTGAGCTATGAGGGGAAACTTTTGAATCAGAGAGATTGGGATACAAATACTGGATATATGTAGAGTAGTTGAGTAACTTTTTACAGGTAACTTACCTTCACAATATGTCTAACTTCAGCGATTCTCTCCTTTTTCTCCTGCTTTCTCAAGTTAAAGATAACTGGTAAAGAACGTATGCTCTGGAGTCAAATGTTTTGGGTTCAAATCATATTTCTATATTTATTATGTGTATAACTTGAGAAAGGATATCATCCCTGAGTCTCAGTGTTCTGTGTAAAACAGAATCCATTGTAAAACTTTCTTTGAGGGGATGTTGTGAAGATAAATATAGATAATTATGGTAAATCCCTTAGAAAAATACCTGGCAGATTATAAACCATCATTGCCATTTTTTTTTATCATTATCTGTATCACTACTCTTCTAAGATCATGCCTATCATTATAATCTAATCTCCCACCATTAAAAAGTTACTTTTGGGGTGACAATTTTTGTCTATCAACTATGCTACCCCTGATTTCTTTCATAGAAATACTAATAGAGTTTTCTCTAAACCATCTCCACTTTTGTATCTTTATTCTCAACAATTTCTATTTAGTCATGTTTTCTCAAATTTAGCCATGACCTGTATCTTACTAAAGCTGATGACAGTTTTTCTGTTCTTGTCTTTTGCTTCTCAGCAAAATCCAATAAAGAGGATTCTTCTTTCTTGTTCTAATGATACTACACTAAACCTATCTTTTCAATCTTCAGCTCTGTATTAAATGTAACTTTTGACAGTTCTAATCAAAGTTTCTTCAGTCATCATACAACATTATACTACTATTTAACAATAAAATTTATGACAGAAATTATCTTAATCTGCTTTTTTTATTTTTAATCCCAGTTCTATTATATTGTAAGCCCCATAGGAATAAAACTTCATCTATCACAAGTCATTGATGTATCTGCAAGCCTTTAACAATGCCTGGCACATATTGGTTAAATACATTGATAGATTAAATGATATAGCATATAAACAGTTGTCTGATACAAAGTGCATGCTTAAGTAATGATAGTCTTTTCTTATCTTTCTAGTTTATGCACATGAGTTATCAATGGCTTCTGTAGTTAAATGATCCTCTGAGTGGTATGAGTAGATCCCCAAACATAATTATGAAACATCCATGGATCAACATTCTCCCTGCTATGAACTGCCATACTTTGATGCTTTCTTTTCCCAGCCAGTTGGAAACGCTGCTCTGTTTGGGTCACCAGCTCTTTCCCAGGGATTCTCTCAGCAGAGCGGTCAGTTATTCCTTTGCTCTAGGCTTTCCCTCCCAGAAATGCTACTCTAGAAACAACTCCCCTACATCTAAGCAGACCTGCGGCTAGCTTAGGTGCACTGCTACATGTTTGCCTATCCTCAGAATATTTTTTTCAAAGGACCCTCGCTTTCTCTCACCAGCCTCATTTCTTTAAGTGATGTCCATTCCCTCACATTAGTTCATACTTAATAAAACCACAGTTATGGATATGATTCAAATTCTTTTCTACCAACTTCCAAAGAACCATGTAAATTTTAAAAGTATGGCCAGGCACATGTTCCAATGAACATTCTGTGTCAGGTAAAAGAATTCTCAAGCCATGCTCTGGAAGTTCAGTTAGTCGATCAGAAAGCACCAAGGAGTGATGTGGCTTAACTGTTCCACATACTAGTCTATGATACTCTCAGCTCTGACCCCAACATAATGTTACAGCAGAACCCTAACAATGTGTTAGAAAGCAGTCAATACAGTAACATATTTGATTATTTTTATGAGGAAGAAGTAAAATTGTTTTAAGAGAAGAAATTGGCCATTTGTTTGAATTAACTGATCAACTAAGAAAGAATTGACCATCAGATGACCTGAATAGCACACTTATACAAAACACTGTAATTTTCAAATCACTGTTACATACATTATTTCACTTAATTTATAGTGTTATGATAAAGTAAGAACTACCAAAAGCTATTATCACTTGAAATGACCTAAATTGTCATCTACTCCAATGTCTTTATTCCTATAATAATAATGGTGATAATGACACCACATTACTGATTTGAGTTATCTTATCCCTTTGTAAGAAAATTAATATATTTTTTAAATTAACTTTAAAATTGACTTTGACTAGCCAGGGTTCTTCTATCTCAGTAATATTGCAATCCACGTCAATCATTCTAGATACATGATATTCTAGCCTATTTGGGAGCAGATTTTTAAATTATATTCTGAGAATATTGTTTAAATTAAATATGGGATTAAATTGAAATATAAAGATACAGTAACATATTGGCAGTTGTAATCCATATATTAGCTTCTATTTGAAGTCATGGCAAATGCACAGAACTTGTACTATATTTTGCAAGCTCATATACAAAGCTTGACATGTGCTCAGACATCAAATACAGCAATGTCAGTTACTAAGACCTTCTCTGGAAGCACATCAAATCTAACAATGTCAGTTACTAGGACATTCTTTGGAAGTCTATTTCTTTTCTCTCAGTTTATTTCTAGATACTATTTTGGAAGTCTCATAAGGTAATCAAGATCAACAGAACACTATTAATTTTTTTCCTGCTAATTTCCTACACAGCTTTATGAAATATGTTCAGAAGAATATATTAAAAGTTAAAAGCTTGCAAGAAGTTCTGTAATTAAAAATTACCAACTGCCTCTCTGTAAAAGGAGAAACTTGGAAACCAGCACTGGGATGACCATAGAGTCACTCACTAATACTGAAATGCTATGGCAAATTATCATTGACAGTATAACTGTCTCATCCTTACAGTGAATCTTTATATGCCAAACAAACCTTTTCTGGAAACTCTTAAAGGGCAAACAAGGTTAGAATCTGCGTTCTTTGATTATTTCATGATCATTTTGTGGAGTTGGGTGTTTGATTAGGATATTTTAAGTGACTTCCAAGAAATTATTAATGATGAATTGTAGATGTTAGGGTTGCAAGAGTTGGGAAGAAAGCATCTGCTCCACTCTATTGTTCTCACCCACGTAATAAACAATAATACCACTTTATGGAAAAGAAGCTGAGTCTCTGAGAGTTCAAGTACTTTGAAAGAAATCACATGGCTCTTTCAACTAAAAACAGGCACTTCTGTTACAGCATTTGGTATACTGTCATAATTGTCTGCTTAGTTCTTACTTATGGTCCTATTCAATACATTCTGAGCACAAAAAAAGAACACATAAAAAGATCACATGTATGATTTTTGAATCACCATCTCCCAGTACCCTGCTTAGCACATAATAGAAGTTCAATAAATGTAATTGGAAAAAAGTAATACTGTAGAATGTTAGTTCCAGTACTTATCATGAGATAATACTCATATGTGGGCAGAAAATGGCATTTATTTTAGTTAGAAATTGTAACTGACACATTCTATTTGTTTTTAGTAACATCATAAAATCAAATTTTAGAACAGGGGTCCATACCATACCATATGCCCCCTATGTACACCTATGGCTGATTCATGCTGATGTTTGACAGAAAACAACAAATTCTGTAAAGCAGTTATTCTTCAATTAAAAAATAAATTAATTAAAAAATGTTTAAAAAGAAATACAAAAGTAAATTTGACTTTTTTATTTTTTCAAACTACAAAATGCAGTATAAAAATTGAAACAAAAAAAAGTAGGTATCGATACTTATTTCATCACATCCAGTGAAGCCCAGATGAGGCTTTATTTCTTAGGCTTGTTGATACCATTTACGAACAGAATCTTAAAAAAAAGGGAAAAAAAGTTTTATACCCTCTTCAGGAAATGTTATATTTCCCTTTCTTTCACTAGAGGAGTTTCTTTCTGAGCCAGAGTACTCAATATAATTCACATTGAAAATTAACTTCAAAAGCACCGTGCTTTCTCACCATCATCATTATTAAAGGCCTCCAGGTGCTCAGTCCTCAACCTCTTTCAGGCAAGAAATTGTTCAGGTCTCTTTGACAGATTTAGAAACAGAGAACCAATAAATCCTTCTATAACCTCAAAGACCTATCTGTCAGTTACAGACTGACAGGTCTTTGTTTTGTTTTGTTTCGCTCTTCTTTATCCTGAGGGCACTAATGGTTGCTAATAATTGGGACATAAAGATAATCAAAGAAGAGACACAAACAGCATTACATATTAGAGAATACCACCAGGTTGCCCTAAGCATTGTTTTTCTCATCTCCCATGAACATGAATGGGTTTACATAATATTTCTCTTTCAAATACAACTGTCAGAAAACATCAGACCAAATTGATATTATTTTGAATTCAAGTGATCACTAATTCTGCCAAAGAAGAATGGAAGCAATGTTTTAAAACAGTAAATTTCTGGTAGAAATTATCTCTTCTTTTAACATACACTTATTTACCAGAGCTCTATTATTATGTAAATATATCTTGGGTTTTGAATAATCATTTATCAGATCAACTTTGTAGTAATTTTATCTTTCAGTCAACTGGAAATTCATTCGCATTCACAAACTCATTGTTCTGTCAGATATACTCATTCTAAAAAATAGAAAAAGAAGGGGTAGAAAAACAGATGGCAATTTCTGACATATTTCATTTTAATGCACAGGTAGTTGGGTTATTTGTAGGTCTTTTTTTCTGTTGTATAATCCATAAAATGACCTTCCTTGGTTAGTCTACTCTTCAAATTTGAAAAGTCCCAACAAAAGTTAGAACTAGCACCCTGAAACTTCCAGAAGAAAAGCTTGTGTGGTTTTAGTTTTGAAGACAATATAAAGTTTGCATAAATATCTGTCCAATTGGTGAAAATTGCTCAGCAATTTAGCTGTCTTCTTGAAAAATCTGAGGGAAAATATTGAAAAATAATAAGAGGCTTGATGCTTGATTTTATTTGACTTTGGTTGACAGTCCCCCCCCCTTTTAATTTAAATAAACATGCACGCATCATGGATCATTTCATCTCTATGGTTCTACTCAGCTGCTACAGATTTTAATGCAATAGCTGATCTGAGGGTTCATTCCTATGATCAAAGATAAAATAGACTCTAAAGAGATTTCTCTTTTTCATTAAAGACTATTTTAATAGCCTCAGTGGATTAAGACCATTTTTGAATTGTTTTTTGGGGATTTCTTATTTGAGGCTAAACTAGAGAAAACCAACTAAATGAGAAGTAATCCTTAGGGTTTATTGGGTTCTCATATAAAACATCTTTTCTGGAGAGGCCATAATATCTCAAACAATCTGTCGGTCTCCATGCAAAACAGCTGCATACTTGTCTTTTACAGAAGTTATCATAAACTGTAATAAGAATCTGTATGCCTGGCTATATCTGACTATTCCAGGACTCAAATTTGATATCAAAGTGGATAAAGAGGCTGTAGCCTATGATGAATCCTACCAAGTACAAAAATGTTGCCTATAAGAAGTTCTCTATACCAAATAGTGACTAGTAACTAAATTATATCTTCTCTTTCAAGATATTAGATGATGAGTCATAGAAAGAGATAAAGACAGTAAGTAGCTGAGAAGACAAAACACTTCTGGAGTAAGTATTATCAGTTTAGATGCTTTCTGAGATTTAGTTAATAATACTCTGTCCTGGGCTTCCCTGATGGCTCAAAAGTTAAAGAATTCACCTGCAGTATGGGAAACCTGGGTTCAGTCCCCCAGTCGGGAAGATCCCCTGGAGAAGGGAATAGCTGCCTGCTCCAGGATTCTTGCCTGGAGAATTCCGTAAACAGAGGAGCCTGGCAGGCTACAATCCATGGGGTCTCAAAAGTGTCAGATAGGACTGAGTGACTAATATACTCTGTCCTAAGCTGCACTGAATAATAAAGAAATTAAATTTTCTCACATAACTAGTTCAGAAGCATGTGTGGTCTAGGTGAGACATGCTGACTCCAGCTCCACTTTCCAATAAGCCATGTTCTATTCATGACTTTGTTCTCAAACTGAAAGCAAAATACCTGTATCAGCTTAACAAGTAAAATCCAAGGCCCACAATACTTGGAAAAAGAAGACAGACTATTTCTTCTCTAGCTATCTTGGCTTCAGTGCAAGAAAATGTTTCCAGAACCCCTCCAGAAGACCTAATATCCATCTCATTCATCAGTCAGCATCTGGTTAAATACCCTGCCATAACCCAATTATTAGCAAAGGGAGTAGGATTTTCATGATTTACCCAGTTTAGAAGGTCCATTTGGAGAAAAATAGCCTTTACAAGGGAGAAAGCAATGGCACCCCACTCCAGTACTCTTGCCTGGAAAATCCCATGGATGGAGGAGCTTGGTGGGCTGCAGTCCATGGGGTCACTAAGAGTCGGACATGATTGAGAGACTTCACTTTCACTTTTCACTTTCATGGATTGGAGAAGGAAATGGCAACCCACTCCAGTGTTCTTGCCTGGAGAATCCCAGGGACGGGGGAGCCTGGTGGGCTGCCGTCTATGGGGTCGCACAGAGTCGGACACGACTGAAGTGACTTAGCAGCAGCAGCAGCAGCAGCCACCGCCTTTAGAAGAATCAACCTCAAGGAAGAAGGAAATATTTAAAACAGAGATACTAAGAAAGTAGAAGAAAAGAACAAACTGAGTCGATAGCAAATACAGTTGTTTTTTTTTTAATCTTGAAATTCATCAGACCTTTCTAAAACTTAGCTGAAAGTATAAAAATTATTCTGTTTTCTGAGCCTAATTCCCTGTACATCTTGGCAACAAAGCCTGGTAAGCTGAATTAATTGTACATGTTTCTACCAACTTCTAAAGACTAGCATAGCATTGTACTTACTAGTAACACCTCAAACTCCAGATCTTTTATGACTACTCACTGTTACAAATTACAAATTACATGTCTTATTCCTTACTTACTTATTACTTACTTACTTATTCCTTAAAGCCTTACTCTTTAAATTTCAAGTAAAAATACCATTAATTAATATAGCTTCTTCCCAAACTGTATTGCCAAAAATACTTCCTATTCCCCACTCTTGTATTTTCCTGATCCTCAGTTACTGTCTTACTTTGCTATTGATTTCCTTAACTCACTCATGGCTGCAAGGAAACTACAATCATTAATCTGTTGTGATTCTACTGTTATGATTATTGCCTGTAACATTGCCATCACCAACACAGATCTCACAAAATCAGCTATCTGTATTCCAACCCATAGAAACTCTGAGAGATCATTTGCATTGTTTTAATGTGTTAAGCTTTTGATAATTTATTATACAGTTGTAGAAAACTAATACACCTTTTTCAAAGGTTGCCTAGCTGAAGAGCTATAATTTATTGAACTGGCAAAAAAAATTGTAATAAAAGGAGAAAGCTCTCCTTTTTAATAGTCTCCTGTGTTGGTTATGGCACTGTTGCAGGCAGTACAGTGGAGAAGCCTAAAGCAAACACTTTTATTACTTTTTTTAAAAAGTTCTAATTAAACCAAGGCCAGTTTGAATCTGTGTCTATCATGTCCATGTATGCTTCAACAATAAATCTGTCATATGTTCATTGTAGATTAAAATATGTGAATGTTTTCACATTTAAATAATGTAATGGTATCATACTTCAGTACCATACTAGGCTTTATTTGTAAAATATATATATATATTATTTACTTTACAATGAATTCAAACAAAGGAATTACTCAGGCATATTTAGCAAAATATGTAAAATATAGACACAGTGAAAATGAAAGAGCTGTATCTTGTTCATAAATCGAGAAACAATATTGCTAAATGTGAATTCTCTCCAACTTGAGCTTTAGTTTCAATACAATCCTCTTCAAATTACAGCGTGATTTTTCAAGCTGAATATGTATCAAATACAAGTAATCTGGAATAGCCAAAACAATTTTTTAAAAAAAGAAAAATAGAGACACTACCATATTTCAGTATTTCAGTTCAGTTCAGTTTAGTTCAGTTCAGTCGCTCAGTCGTGTCCAATTCTTTGCGACCCCATGAATCACAGCACGCCAGGCCTCCCTGTCCATCACCAACTCCCAGAGTTTACTCAAACTCATGCCCGTCGAGTCGGTGATGCCATCCAGCCATCTCATCCTCTGTCGACCCCTTCTCCTCCTGCCCCCAATCCCTCCCAGCATCAGGGTCTTTTCCAATGAGTCAACTCTTCGCATGAGGTGGCCAAAGTACTGGAGTTTCAGCTTCAGCATCAGTCCTTCCAATGAACACCCAGGACTGATCTCCTTCAGGATGAACTGGTTGGATCTCCTTGCAGTCCAAGGGACTCTCAAGAGTCTTCTCCAACACTATTTCAGTATTTACATCTCTCTAAATATGTTCGTCAAGACTCTGGTTTTACAAAATAAGATAGACTAAGGAAATAACTGAATAGAACGCAGTCCACGAATATGTCCACCTTTGTGTGGTCAGTAATTAACTCAAAACACATCATAAATCTAACAATTAAAACTTCTAAAAGAAAATCCTTACAATTTTGTCATACATTAACATATCTTGTGAAATAACACAATAAAAGAAAAACAATAAAATGGATTTTCTCAAAGTTAAAATTTCATTTAACAAATTTTTATTATAAATTTTTAAAAATTTCCTTATTTTTAAGAATATGGAAAGCAAGCCACAAAATGAAGAAAATATTTTTAATACATACATCTTAAAAAGGAATTGTATTTTCAGGTGAACAGAGAGGGACTGTCTTACATATACACTGGAAACTATAACAACATTGTTAATTGATTGTACCCAAATACAAAATAAGATGTTAAAAACAAAAATAAAAGAACTTATATTAAGAATATATAAATAATTCATAATACAATAACTAGAAGTCAAAGAACTCAATAAAAATAGGCATATGTTTGTTCAACATATGAGATAAAATATATGAGTGGTCAAGAAGCCCATAAAAAGATATTCAATATATATAATCATTAGGAAAATGAAATTAAAATTACAATGAGGTTCCAAACTTGTTAAAATATCTAAAAGTGGAGATATTTAACATTGCTAAATCACTTCAGTTCTGTCCGACTCTGTGTAACCCTGTGGACTATACCCCAGCAACCTCTTTCTGTCCATATGTAATACCATTTAGCAATGAATAGGAAATTTCCATTAAATTATTCAAAAATACAAATGAATTTAAAAATCATTTTGCTGGACAAAAGTCAGACACAAGTATATACTATATTATTCCAGTAATATAGATAAAAGTCAAGATAATTAAAACTAATATATAGTGATAGGAATTAGATTACTATTTACCTGTTGGCGGGACAGCAAGGAACTGTAATCTGCAAAGATACACAAAAGATGTACCAAGAATGATGAATAGCTCTATATCTTGATTTTACACTATAAATGGGTGCAGTTTATTTAGTATAAACTAGAGAAAATAATGATGTCACTAAAAAAGTTAAAAGAAAAGGAAATAAAAGTATAAGTAAACAATTTAACTCAGCAAAAATATTTCAAAATACTAATAAAGCTTTCAAATTGGACTTAGGAAAAGAATAAATAGGGTCTAAAGTAAGTGAACATATTCTCTTCTTCCATTACAAAAATAAAAATTAACAGATAAAAATAAATATTTTTTTAGTTATGGAAGAAAATATTCAGGGATTTAGAGACAGACATATATGCTATGCTGAAGAGCAACATTGGAGTGAATTTTTAATGAAGTAATTAATTACAGTTTGTTTTTACAATTCATTACCATAAATGGTAAGTTCAATACCATTTAACTTCTTTCTCCACACAAGCCTATTGTATGATTTTTAAAAGGTATTTCTGATTAGTGCTTCCAGACCTACTGCATATCTTTTCTTGCTTCCTTTCTTAAGAGTAATCTCTGGACATTTGCCCAAACCCGTTGTGTTTTGATTTTAGTAAGGAATTATTAATCCTGGCTGTTCAGAGAACTGAATAATTACCCCCACATAACCTTTACCATTTTTCCCAAGAGGACTTATAGGATATTTTTATGTAAATAGACTTCCATGTAACCTTCTCTCTATAACCTTTTGTTTACTCATAAGAACATTTTCCCTTTCCTCTCCCAAGTTAAAAAATTACAGCCACATTCCATAATGTAAACCATGAAAATTCCCAGGTGTCAAAGACAAAAAAATGAGGTATTACAGGTCTGAGGCAAAAGCAATAGTTTAATCTATACATGTAAAACTACAGTTAGATCATAGAAATTTGATTTAACCCATCTTATAATCACAGGATGCTAGAACTGGAAACATGATGGGCCTAATCTGATAAAACTGTGTCTCCATGGCCCTAAATATACTTTGTTTTTTTTTAGTTATTAAGCATCAAAGACTTTAGAAATTTACTTTTAAGCTTCAATGTATATTCTTATCTGAATTTCACAGTAAGACCCAAGTTTAAAATGTGCAGAAAAGGATAGGTTTAAGTTTTCTTTTGAACTTCAGAAATAAATATTTTTATATTTTTTGACATGTGTGAACCCCTGAGATTGTTCCAAATTCCTTAATAATATTGTCACACATGCCAAAATGCAAATAGTCATTCTGTCTGGAACTAAAAGTACGGGAAAAAAATCTAAGAATGTTAGGCTATAGTAAAATTGTTTAAACTCAAAATCATTGTTTTTAGCACAATATTTTAAATAATTTATCCATTTGAAAGGCCTTCCCTGGTGTCTCAGATGGTAAAGATTCTGCTTGCAATGTGGGAGACCTTGGTTCATTCCTTATGTTTGGAAAATCCCCTGGAGAAGGGAATGGCTACCCACTCCAATATTCTTGCCTGGAGAATTCCATGGACAGAGGAACTTGATGGGCTACAGTCCATGGAGTCACAAAGAATTGGACATGATTGAATGACAAACACTCATCCATTTGAAAAGAAACTTTCTGGACTCATTTTTATATTCTCATAGAAACAAAATAGATAAATTTCTCAGATTGTAAATTCACATTTTAGGATAACTCCTGTAGATAGGTGGTAATGTATATGTATTACCATAATACATAAAATTATAATGTTTTAATATTATACATACATAATACTAACCTGAAAGATTACTTATATTTAAGAATTAACAAAGAGACATTTAGTGTTCAAATCTGGTAATTGAAATACTTTAAAATGATGTCCATTAAACCTCAGAGGAACATTCTTATTTCTTTAAGTCCATGGTTGTTTTTGAGAAGAGTATCATCAACTAGTATTTAGACATACTTCTCAGAAAGATGGCAGTTTTGATAATTTCATGTCTTCTTATTTAAAAATTGCATTTAAATATTCTTCTTTTAAGTCTTTAACCCCCCAACTCTTAGCCAAGTGCCTGACACAAATGTCTAATGTCACAATAAACCTAATAAATTATTGAATGAATAAAAGGAAATAAATACCTTTAACTTTTTAATAGAAAGTTCCTCATGCTAAATTAGTTTCTAAAGTAATTTAAACATCAGCAGCAGCTATAGTAGCTTTCATAAAACTTGGAACAACATGAAATAAAAAGAACTTAAAAAAATTCTACTTACTTGAAAAAAATCATCAAAGCATAAGCTTCCATTGTCAAAATCCAAGAATGCAAAGGCAACCTATTAATCTACACAAATTGCGTTTTCACCCTTCCTGTGAGTTAAATACAGTAATTTTATTGATAATCTTGGGGAGAAGGAGAATTCTCCTCCATCCTTCTTAAGTTCATTTGACTAATATAATGAATACACTGACACAGTACAAATTAACAGGAGAAAAATAAAATTTAATTTCATATGTACAGAGGGCTCATGGACTAGGAACATAAAGAAATTACTAAAGCAGGCAGCTTTTATACTTTTTAGACAAAGAGTAAATTTGTGAGGAATAGACAAGACAAAGAAATGTACCCTTAGGTGCCTTATGAATTAAGAGTCTAAACAGAATTAGAGTAGTAAATTAGTAATAAAGTAGCAAAGTTTGCCTATACAGCTTTATGAGCTCTGAATTAGTGATAAGAATGTCTCTCTGCTTCCTGATGTTGGAAGAGTACCTTTCACATGGGGGTTTATTTTCTACTTTCAGAGAGGCAGCATGTTCTTGTACCGACTGTTTCTTAAGCAACTTTAACAAAATAATCAATATACCACTGGGACATGTTTTGGAGTGGCCTGCCCTGAGCTGCATTAATAACAAAAAAATGTTCTTAGGCAGTTTGATTCTATAATTGGTCTACATTCCCAAATATTCAGATAATCTGAATGCAAGTAGATGACTATTGTACTTTACATTTGCAATGATAGGCTCTATCTAAATACCCACTGAAAGAGATTTAGTTTAGTGGGGGTTAAGAAAGGGAAAATTGTTAAATCTGTAGTTTATGAATTGCTAATCCCTTCTTTGGAAGAATCAGCACAATTTTTATCAGAAGTTTTTAAAGAATTAAATCTTAAGAGGCAAGGTTTTCATTATCTCCTTTTCAATATTCAAAATGAAGAAATGATTTATAAATTTTATTGCAGAAACTTTAACTACATTAAAAAAATCTTTCTGAAAGGTGAATCAGTTGACCGATAAGAACTTGAGCTTTTTCATAAGGAATATACTTTAAATTAGGGCTTAGATTTATCTACAGTATAGTTTTTATATAGAAATGCAAATTTGTAGATTACTTAAATCTTGTTGAATTAATATGTGTGTGAGATTATTCTCCTATCTGGGTATATTTAAATATGTCAGTTTCATGTAAATGTCCATCTTGCTTTTATTTTCAATAATAGAATGAGAAATGCAGCATTTCATATGTACAGAGGGCTCATTTTACAAATCAACAGATCTCCAAAATAATCACTGTTGGAAATAAATCTGGCATAATATTAATAAAGTAAGATAACTGCATTCTAGGTAAAGTGACATTGGTTTGGTTAAATGTCACCTTTACTTTTATAGACAACAGAGTTTAAAAATTAGAGGTAGAGATGTTCATAAATTCATATACTGAATATACAAATATAATTAGAAAAACATATTCAGGTACATTCTATGAAAACCTTCTGAGTTTTAATCATACTTGGATAATGTAAAATTTGTCACAGAGTTTATGAAGTGAGATTGTGATTTAATTTGAAAACATGTAATAGAGACTTGTATAAGAGGTTTATACATTGATTTAAGTCTAAAGATTCATATCCAGTGATACTCCTCTGCAAGTCTGCCAGGTGTATGCTGAATGCTAAATTCATTCTGGCCCTGAGTGTCACTCCTAAAGGCATGTGCAGTTTTTAAGTTCCTCCTTCAGTTCTGTGAGATAAGCAATTTCTTTCTAATAAATTACTCTTTTGCTTAAGTTATCTTAAGTTTTAAGTTTGATTATGATTGCTATCAAATAACCATTTATGGTTATCAAATCAGTAGCAAAAGTAGGTTATGGGCAACATAATTTTGGAAAAGTGGAGTATTTGGAATTGGTTATTGGGTTGAGATGGACTTTCCTGGTGGCTCAGTGGTAAAGAATTCTCCTGCCAATGCAGGAGAAGCAGTTCAATTCCTGGGCCAGGAAGATTCCCCTAGAAAAGGAAATAACAATACCTCCATATTCTTGCCTGGGAAATCGCATGGACAGAGGAACCTGGCAGGTTACAGTCCATGGGGTTACAAGAGTTGGACATGACTGAGCAACTAAACAACGATTCGGTTGAGGTGAACCAAAAGGTTGAAATATTGGTTCATATCCTATTCATTCTTTTGTTCACCTGAAGCCATATACTAAAGTCTCAGTGTCAGCTTTTGCATTGTGTGTTAGTTGCTCAGTTGTGTCTGACTCTGTGATCCCATGGGCTGTAGAATCGTTAGACGCATTAGAATTCTTAATTTGCTATTATTAGACATAAATTATTTTATTATAAACAGTAGCTACTTGGAAGGAAAATTCACAGAATTAAGGAGGCTGGGATTTGACCAACTAGGCTGGAGAAGGGGCAGCAACTACTATGCTCTCTTTACCAAGTAATCATTCTTTTTGATATGCACCTGCTGGCTTATATTAGGAACGTTGAGAAATTGAATATTTGAAAATAAGAGATAGGAGAAGATAAAGTTTACCTTCACCTTCCTGAGAACCCTAATTGGGTCTGAAATTTAAACTGACAAAGACATCTTAATAGGAGAAAAACATACAAATTTTATTGAAGTTTTACACATACGTAGGAGCTTTTGCCTATGTATATGTAAAAGCCACCTCAGCAGTCTTGCCTTGAGAATCCCATGAAGAGTTTGAGAAGGCAAAATGATATGACACTGAGGAGATGAACTCTCCAGGTTGGTAGGTACCCAATATGCTACTGGGGAGGAAAAGAGTAATAGCACCAGAAGGAATGAAGAGGCTGAGGCAAAATAGAAACAACACCCTGATGTGGATGTGTCTGGTGGTGAAAGTAAAGTCCGATGCTGTAAAGAACAATATTGCATATGAACCTGAAATGTTAGGCCCATGAATCAAGGTAAATTGGAAGTGGTCAAATAGGAGATGGCAAGAGTGAACATGGACATTTTAGGAAACAGTGAACTAAAATGGACCAGAATGGGTGAAATTAATTCATATGACCTTTATATCTATTACTGAAAGAAAGAATCCCTTAGAAAAAAAAAATGGAGTAGCCCTCATAGTCAACAAAGGAGTCCAAAATGCAGTACTTGGGTGCCATCTCAAAAACAACAGAATGATCTCTGTTCATTTCCAGGGCAAATCTTTCAATGTCACAGTAATCCAAGTCTATGCCCTAACCACTAATTATGAAGAAGCTGAAATTGAATGGTTCTATGAAGATCTTCTAGAACTAACACCAAAAAAAGATATTCTTTTCATCATAGGGGACTGGAAAAATAGGAAGTCAAGATATACTTGGAGTAACAGGCAGTATGGCCTTGGTGTACAAACTGAAGCAGGGCAAAGGCTAACAGAGTTTTGCCAAGACAATGCACTGGTCATAGCAAACACCCTCTTCCAACAACACAAGTGATGCCTCTATACATGGACATCACCAGATGGTCAATACTGAAATCAGATAAATAATATTCTTTGCATCCAAAGATGGAGATCTATGCAGTCAGCAAAATCAAGACTGGGAGTTGACTATGGCTCAGATTGTGAACCCCCTAATGCAAAATTCAGATTTTAATTGAACAAAGTAGGGAAAACCACTAGACCATTCAAGTATGACCCAAATCAAATCCCTTATGATTATATAGTGAAAGTTACAAATAGAGTCAAGGGATTAGATCTGATAGACAGAGTGCCTGAAGAACTATGGATGGAGGTTCATCACATTGTACAAGAGGCAGTGATCAAAACCATCCCCAAGAAAAAGAAATGCAAGAAGGCAAAATGGCTGTTAGAGGATGCTTTACAAATACCTGAGTAAAGAAGAGAGGCAAAAAGATGAGGAGAAAAGGAAAGATATACCCATCTGTATGCAGAGTTCCAGAGAAGAACAAGGAGAGATAAGAAAGCAAAGTGAACAATGCAAAAGGAAAACAACAGAATAGGAAAGACTAGAGATATCTTTAAGAAAATTAGAGATACCAAAGAAATATTTCATGCAAAGTTGGGCACAATAAAAGACAGAAATGATTTGGACCTAACCAAAGCAAAAGAGATTAAGAAGAGGTGGCAAGAATACACAGAAGAACTATACAAAAAGATTCTAATGACCCAGATAACTGTGATGGTGCCTGGAGGGTGAATTCAAATGGGTCTTAGGAAGCATCACCATGAACAAAGCTAGTGGAGGTGATGGAATTCCAGCTAAGTTATTTCAAATCCTAAAAGATGGTACTGTGACAGTGCTGCACTCACTATGCCAGCAAGTTTGGAAAACTCAGCAGTTTTCCAAAAACTCAGAACTGGAAAAGGTCAATTTTCATTACAATCCCAAAGAAGGGCAATGTCAAAGGATGTTCAAACTACTGCATAATTGCACTCATTACACATGCTAGCAAGATAATGCTCAAATCTTTCAAGCTAGGCTTCAACAGTAAGTGAACTGAGAAGTTCCAGATGTACAAGCTGGATTTAGAAAAGGCAAAGTAACCAGATTTCAAATTTTCAACATCCAATAGATCATAGAAAAATCAAGAGAATTCCAAAATAATAATAATAATAATAATTCCACTTCTGCTTCATTGACTACGCTAAAGCTTCAACTATATAGATTACAACAAACTATGGAAAATTCTTAAATAGATAGGAATACCAGGCCACTTTATCTGCTTCTTGAGAAAACTGTATGCAGGTCAAGAAGCAACAGTCAAAACTGGACATGGAACAATGGACTGGCTCAAAATTGGGAAAGGAGGACATTAAGGGTATGTATTTCCACCTTGCTTATTTAACTTATATGTAGACTAGAACATGTGAAATGCCAGGCTGGATGAAGCACAAGCTGGATCAAGATTGCCAGGAGAAATATCAATAATCTAAATGTGCAGATGACATCACCCTTATGGCAGAAAGCAAGAAACTAAAGAACTTCTTGATGAAGGTGAAAGAGGGGAGTGAAAAAGCTGGCTTAGAACTCAACATTCAAAAACAAAGATCATGGCATCTGGTCTCATCACTTCACAGCAAACAGATGGGGAAACAATGACAGATTTTATTTTTGTGGGTTCCAGAATCACTGTGGAATGTGACTGCAGCCGAGAAATTAAAAGATGCTTGCTTCTTAAAAGGAGCCATGGCAAAACTAGACAGCATATTAAAAAGCAGAGACTACTTTGCCAACAAATGTCCATATAGTCAAAGCTATGGTTTTTCTTGTAATCACATACAGCTATGAGTTTTGGACCGTAAAGAAGGCTGAGTGCCTAAGAATTGATGCTTTTGAACTGTGGTGTTGGAGAAGACTCTTGAGAGTCCCTTGGGCTGCAAGGAGATTAAACCAATCAATCCTAAAGGAAATCAGTCCTGAATATTCATTGGAAGGACTAATGTTGAAGGTGAAACTCCAATACTTTGGACACCTGATGAGAAGAACTGACTCATTGGAAAAGACCCAGAGGCTGGGAAAGATTGAAAGCAGGAGGAGAAGTGGATGACAGATGATGGGATGGTGGGATGGCATCACCAAATCAACAGACATAACTTTGAGCAAGCTCAACATCAGCAGATGGTGATGGACAGGGAAGCGTGGTGTGCTGCCATCCATGGGGTCTCAAAAGAGTTGAGCACGATTGAACAATTGAACAACAATGAGGAGTTTTTACAAGAGAATGAAGACCAGAAGAAGTGACATAGTAGGAAATTTTACCTTTGGACAATGAAACAATAAGTTTGTGAAGAACTGACAGCACAAAGGGTTTGTGCCTGAAGTAATAAATGGGCAAGCAGTAACTGAAATATAGGGTTAGTGTAACAAATGTTTGTACAGATTTCTTGGCCCCCAATTCCCTGTTTCTGGTGAGACATCCTGCCTTTTTGTACAAGGAGGGTATCTTTTATGATTTGTAGCAGAAAATAAAAGTGAGGGTTGGAGTGGGTTTCAGCATGACTTTCTGATTTCTTCTGTTTTTAAAATTCCTTCAGCCTTTATGGCATATTTAATACATCATATTTGGGGACTGTGTTCCTTGAAACCCATCAAGAACGCCAGAAAAAGCCCATGATAATCTATGTACTATTAAATGAACTCTACAGTACCACAACAATAAATAGGCTAGACCCAAATAGCCCTAAATGCAGGAATATGAATAAGAAAGCAGCTCACTCTAAATATGAGCTGCTATTTTCATATTGTCACCCATCCTGCATCCCAAAACAATGGTCTTCATAGTTTCCAATGACTGCGTGATTGAGTGGAAAACCTCTGGTCTCATTTACAAAAGGCCCAATAAGCTGTACCAACTCTATGTGGAATTTAACTGCTTAGATGTTACAATTTCACTACAAGTGGGCTTTGAGGACTGTAGAAAGTAATATTCTTCCAGTGGACATAGATGTGTGTTTATGTTTTCTGCTTCGCATTAAAGGTAGGATGACCATGCTCAATTAGCTGCTAAGAATCTTGGAAGGAGTAAGATTAGAGGATTAGTGACAAGGAGATTTGGGAATGGGAAACTGGACCTCTTCAAAAACGTCAGGAGCTTAAAAATGTTTGTGTTTGTTATGATTACTCATCACATTCTTTTCACCCCTTCCCCATTCTCATTAAAAATACATGTTGCTATAATCAGGTGCCCAGGCAAATCCTCTCTACATATGATCATCCTCTTCACTCAATCAGATGATCAACTAACTGCTTAATGACCTCTTCACAAAGCAACAGTGCAAAAAGACAGTGATTAGACTAAAACATATATTTTCCTTCAGTACCTACCCTGTTCTTCTAATTGTCAAGCTTTTGAGCTTCTGGGGGTAGAGACCAAATTAAAGTCCCTTCCATATCAAAAATGTTTAGAAAATTTGGTGTTGGGTTGATTAATTGATGGAGACAGAAATTTGCCTTCCCCAGAACAATCCTTTGGAGTCACTTAGATAGCTGAATTTGAATTTGTGTACTGAGTTGAATATTGCATTCCTCCCAAAGCATGTTCACCCAGGACCTCAGAATGTGACCTTATTTAAGGTCACATGAAATTAGAAAGTAGTTAAGATGAGGTCGTCATGTATTAGGCTGGACCTGAATCCAATATGAATGGTATCTTCATAAGGAAAAAGACATTTGAATACAAGACTTATAGTAAGAAATATGTATTTGGTCTTCCTTCCCTTTTCCTGATGCATGGCTTCTAAAACCTTATAATTTCCTACTTAAGGTCCATGAGGGCATCTTTTGTCATAATGCTTAGTTTTGTTCCCAGGTCCCAAAATAACTCAGAGCAATAAAGAGGAAAGGAGTGTCTTTTGTTATTCATACGAAAGTTCCTTTAGACAAACCCTGAGTGTATGTTAATGAGATTACTTTTGGAAAGCCCCTGTGGATGGGTGCTGTTTACCAGGGGAATGTACCAGGTGATTAGAATATTGGAAATTTTAGCTCCACCCCTGGAGTTGGGGAGGAGCCAAAGGTAGACATAATCACTGATAACCATTGATTTAATCAGTCATGCTTATGGCAATGAATGTGAAGTGAAGGTCACTCAGTTGTGTCCACCTCTTTGTGACCCAATGGACTATACAGTCCATGGAATTCTCCAGGCCAGAATACTGGAGTGGGTAGTCCTTCCCTTCTCCAGGGAATCTTCCCCACCCTGGGATCAAACCCAGGTTTCCCTCATTGCAGGTGGATTCCTTACCAGCTGAGCCACCAGGGAAGCCCAGCAAGGAATGAAGCCTCCCTAAAATCCATAAGGATAAGGTTTAGAGAACTTCTTGGTAGGTAAACAAGTGAAGGTGCTGAAAAGTTGGGAGGGAACCCAGTGATGGCATGAAAGCTCTGTACCTCTTCCTACATACCTTGCCCTATCCATCTCTTCTGTCTGGCTGTTTCTGAGTTATATCCTTTTATTTGTTGTTGTTGTTCAGTTGCTAAGTCATGTCTGACTCCTTGCAACCTCTGGACTGCAGCACACCAGGCCTCCCTGTCCTTCACCATCTGGAGTTCGCCCAATCATGTCCAGTGAATCGATGATGCCATCCAATCATTTCATCCTATTATACTAATCAGTAATAGAGTAACAATCTGTTTTTCTGAATTCTTTGAACCACTCTAACAAATAAATCAAACCCAAGGAAGGGGTTTTAGGAACCTCTGGATTTATAGCCAATCAGTCAGAAACACAGGTGACAACATGAATGTGCCTTGGGATCTGAAATGTGTGGGAGGAAAGCCGTCTAGGGAACTGAGTCCTTAACGTGTGGGACCTGATGTGATCTCAGATAGTGCTGTGAGTGTAGTGTAGGAATAGAAGAGACGCACGGAGGAGTGTCTTTCCTTTACAGAAACACAGACACACAGGGAGAATACCATGTGAAGATAAGGACAGAGACTGAGTGACCCCTCCACAGCCAAGGATTGCCGGCAACAACCAGAAGGTAAGAAAAAGGCGTGAAACAGATTCTTCCTAGAAACTAGAGAGGGCTCAGCCCTGCCTGAGGTCTTTATATTAGACTCCTAGCATCAAGAATTGTGAGAGTGGGGCCATAAAGAAAGCTGAGCATCGAAGAACTGGTGCTTTTGAATTATGATGCTAGAAAAGACTCTTGCGAGTCCCTTGGACAGCAAAGAGATCAAACCAGTCCATCCTAAAGGAAATCAACCCTGAACGCTCATTGGAAGGACTGATACTGAGGCTGAAGCTCCAATACTTTGGCCACCTGATATGAAGAGCCGACTTACTGGAAAAGAATCTGATGCTGGGAAAGATGAAGGACATAAGGAAAAGGGAGCAACAGAGGATGAGATGATTGGTTGGCAACACTGACTCGATGGACGGGGGTTTGAGCAAATTCGGTGAGACAGTGACGGGCAGGGAATCCTGGAGTGCTGCAGGTCGTGGGGTCACAAAGAGCTGGACATGACTTAGCAACTGAACGACAACTATATTCCTTTAGAATTGCAAAGTTTTGGTGTAGGATGAACACTAAACAGAAAAAATGAGTAATAAAGCAGATGACAAAGAAACACATAAAACTACAAGAAAGTAAATTTTACAAAAATAAAAACTAACTTCAGGGAAGTTGCTGGAAAAAATAGTAGTCAAAGCAGAATAGAGGCTGTATTTTAGGCAACACAATACAGGCATTTAGTAAATATGTATATGCTTTCATTATTATTTTTCTCTTCTATCATTAATGTTACCAATTTATGAATCACCACAATCTTACAAAATATATGGTAACGCAATGCTTAATTAAACTAAGCGAAGTGCTACCAGAGTAAATGAATAAGTAAAACTGCAAGTTCATTTTATAAAGACCTCAGCAGTTTTATGCTATTAAAATCCATGGTAGTAGTTTTTTTTTGATAGATAAATTTCCTGATGTTTTCCTACATTAACTATGGTATTAGGCTCATAATTCATACATCCGTAACCTAAGTAGCCAAAATTATCTATTTTGGCACATTATTATATATTTGTCCTAGATTCTACAAAATTAAAGCACATCAAAGATTGTTGGAAGAAAATATTTTAAAAGAAAAAAAATTATAATTTAAACTGTCTTCAAAGTTTTCTACATTTTATTATTAAACTATGTTTTTTAGAAAACACATTTCAAAGAAACTAGATTACATATTTATTTATAATTTAAGATCTCATCCCCCAAAGACACAATTATATTGTAGCAAATTACTTAATACAAAAATACTTCAAATCTAATGAGTTCTTCCTATGTGGAGGAGACTATTTAAAACTCTGTTCATATATATGTGGGCTCACTTAAGCTCACAGTCCAATAAAAGAATTATTGATATTATCATTTTGCCAGAGAAAACTGGCAGAGAGAGGTTAAAATAACCTCTCCAAAGTCATAGGAATTTGAAGTAACATTCTTTAGTAGTAACTGGTTAAAACTAGGCAGAAAATAAGATTTTCCACAAAATGTATGACGTAGTGGGTCATTTTTCCAAGCATGTTCCACATTCCCATTAGAAAATATTAGGAAATGTAAGAGAAAGGATTCCATGAAACAAAATATCAAATGATGTTAGTTCAAAAAAAGATAGTCGTGTTTGTATGTGTGTGTGTGTTAAATGTGTATAAGAGTGTGTATTTGTGTGTGTATATATATAGACATGTATATATTTTCCTTCCAGTTTTATTAAAATTTAATTGATATAGCACTCTACAAGTATAAGGTACACAGCATAATGATTTGATATACATACTTAGTTAACATCCATCATCTCATATAGGTACAAAATTTAAAAAAAAATATTTTTTTCCTTGTGAGGAACTCATACTCTCTTAACAACTTTCATATATAACTTATAGCATGCTAATTATATTAATCATGTTGTACATTGCATGCCTAGTACTTATTTAACTGATAACTGAAGTTTGTACCTTTTGACTACCTTTGTCACCATACAAACATACTAGGTTATCACTGACTGTATCACCCACACTTTATGTGCTTTACGTCCTTTACATTTCATCCTCAGGACTCATTTATTCTGTAACTGGAGGTTTGTACCTCTTAACCTCCCTCATCTATTTCTTTCCTCTCCCTACATCCTTCCACTCTGACAATCACCTGTTTGTTTTCTGCAACTAAGGCTCTGTTTCTTTTTTCTTATATTTATTAATTTACTTTGCATTTTAGATTCCACATGCAAGTGAAATCATACAGTGTTTGTCATTCTCTTGTCTGACACATTTCGCTTAATACTCTCTAGATCTATCCAAATTTTTGCAGATGGTAAGATTTCATTTTTTATTGACAGTAATGTTCCATTGTGCCTGTGTATATGTATGAGTAATATTCCATGTGTAAACATACATAATGGAATTATCCATAGCTGCATGTGTGCTTGCTTAGTTCGGAAAAATACCCAGAAGCAGAATCCCTGGATTGAATGTTTTTCTATTTCTAATTTTGTGAGGATACTTCACGATGTTTTCCATAGAGCCTGCACCAGTTTACATTCCACTATTCACCAATAGTGAATAAGTGTTCCAGTTTCTCCACATCCTTCCCAACGCTTATTTTCTGTATTTGTGCTGACAGACATTTTGACAGGTGTGAGGGAATATCTCATCATGGTTTTGATTTGTGTTTCTCTGATGATCAACGATGCTGAGCATCTTTTCACGTGTTTGTTGGCCACCTGTATGTTTTCTTTGAAAAAATGCCTATTCAGGTCCTCTGCCCATTTTTTAATCAGGCTGTTTGGGTTTTGTGATATTGAGTTGTATAAGTTATTTGTACATTTTGTATATTAATTCTTTGTCAGATATATTGTTTGCAAATATCTTCTCCCACAAAGTTCTGTTGATAGTTTCCTTTGCTGTATAAAAACTTTTAGTTTGATGTAGTCACATTTGTTTACTTTTGCTTTTGTTTCCATTACCTGAGGAAACATGTCCAAAAAAAATATTAAGACTAATGTCAATGAAAATACACTTTTATTTATATATAGATTATAGTATATATATATATATATATATATATACACCTATAATATATAATCTATATTTATATAGTCATGCATATATGTATGTATGTAATATGTATTATGCATATTTATGAAGATGAGTTTTTAATAGGCAATATATATTTGGATTCTTAAAACTGCATATATAGACAGTTATTTAATCAAAATATTGAATCCCCACTATATTCTAAGTACTTGGCTAGAAATTAAAGACGCAGAAAGTGATAGAGCCATATACAGTGTTGACTGTTGGAGAAGTCATGTATAATGAGACCATGAGGAAATGCAAGATTTAATTTAAACCTATAAAAAACATTCTCAGGGAAGTCGTGGAGGAAATGATATTTAAAGTTTTTGGAGTAAAATTGGATGAATGAGCTACTTAGCTGAAGAAAAGGAAAGATGTTTTAAGCAGAAATATATCGTGTGCAAAGATACTAAGGTTGTGTCAGGAAATTATGAAAAGCCCAGTACAACTAGATTAGGAAGAGTGAAAAGATGCTGTTAGAAGGTGAGCCCAACAAAACTGATAGTTTCAGAGACTTAGTGAATTAAAAATGTTAGTCACTCAGTCGTGTCCAACTCTTTGTGACTGTAGCCCACCAGGTTCCTCTGTCCATTCAGAGACTTAGTGAAATCTAATAAGAATTTTGATTTTTATCCTATGTGTGATCAACCAATGAAGCATTTTCATACATGTACTCATCTTCTCCTGTGAGAACTCCAAAATTGCAACTAACTGCTGAACAATCATCAGCAGGAGATCGTTGGATCACACACCAAAAAGATACCTCATGTCCAAGGGCAAAGGGGAAGCCCAAATAAGGTGGTAGGAGAGGCAAAATCATGTTTAGAATCAAACCCTATACCCTCCAGAGACACTCTGAGGGCTCAAACAAAACCTCATGCACACCATAACCCAGAAAGCCCATGGAGACTGAGCCAGACTTTTCTTTGAGTGTTTGCATGTCTCCCTCAGAGGCAAGGATCAGCAGTGGCCTGCTGCAGGGACAGGGGCTGTGGTTGCAGCAGGCCTGGGAGATGCAGCATGTGAGCCCCACCATAGAGCCACTGAGCAGACAACCCACAAACTGGAGAACAATTTTACCAAAGAAGTTCTTGCACTGTTTTAAGTTCTAGGGCCCACGACAGATTTCACAACCTGGGAATCCAGCAAAGGAACTGAGATCCCCCAGGGAATCTGACTTTGAAGGCCAGTGGGATTTGATTACAGAACCTCCACAGGAACGAGGAAACAGACTCTTGGAAGGCACAAACAAAACCTTCTGTGGACCAGGACCCAGTAGAAAGGAGCAGTGACCCCACATGAGTGTGAGGAGCCTCCAACCAAGGCATGGGTCACAGTGGCCTGCCATGGGGGCCAGGGGCACTGAATAAGAGTCCTGGCATAAGTCTATTCAAAGGAGGTCACCATTACTGCCATTACCCCTACCACAGTTTGGCCTCAGGTCCACCCATCAACAGAAAATTGGATTAAAGATTTACTGAGCATGGCTCCATCCATCAGAGCAAGACACAGATTCCTCCACAGCCAGTCCCTCCCATCAAGAAGTTTCCACAAGCCTTTTATCCTTATCCATTTGAGGACACACAGAATGGAAATGATAATTATAGAAAACTAACCAAGCTGATCACTTGGATCACATCCTTTTCTAACTCAATGAATTTATGAGCCATGCCATGTAGGGCCACCCAACATGGACGGACTTGGTGGAGAGTTCTGACAAAATATGGTCCACTGGAGAAGGGAAGAGCAAACCACTTCAGTATTCTTGCCTTGTGAACCCCATGAACAGTATGAAAAGGCAAAAATATATGACACTGAAAGATGAACTCCCCAGGCTGGTACATGCCCAATATGCTACTGGAGAAGCATGGAGAAATAACTCCAGAAAGAATGAAGAGGCTGAGCCAAAGCAAAAACAAAAACCAATTGTGGATATGAGTGGTGATGAAAGTAAAGTCCGATGCTGTAAAGAACAATATTGCATATGAACCTGGACTGTTAGATCCATGAATCAAGGTAAACTGGAAGTAGTCAAACAGGAGATGGCAAGAGTGAACACTGACATTTTAGGAATCAGTGAACTAAAATGGACCAGAATGGGTGAATTTAATTCAGATGACCATTATATCTACTACTGTGGGCAAGAATCCTTGAGAAGAAATGGAGTACCCCTCATATTCAACAAAAGAGTCTAAAATGCAGTACTTGGGTGCAATCTAAAAAACAACAGAATGAGCTCTGTTCATTTCCAAAGCAAACCATTCAATATCACAGTAATCCGAGTCTTTGCCCCAACCATTAACGCCAAAGAAACTAAAGCTGAATACTTCTGTGAAGACCTACAAGACCTTCTAGAACTGACACCAAAAAAAGATATCCTTTTCATCATAGGGGACTGGAATGCAAAAGTAGGATGTTAAGACCTACCTGGAGTAACAGGCAAATTTGGCCTTGGAATACAAAATGAAGCAGGGCAAAGGCTAACAGAGTTTTGCCAAAAGAATGCACTGGTCATAGCAAATACCCTCTTCCAACAACACAAGAGACAATTCTACATATGGACATCACCATATGGTCAATACCAAAATCAGATTAATTATATTCTTTATAGCCAAAGATGGAGAAGCTCCATAGAGTCAGAGAAAACAAGACTGGGAGCTGACTGTGGCTCAGATCATGAACTCCCTAATGCAAAATTCAAACTTAAATTGAAGAAAGTAGGGAAGACCACTAGACCATTCATATTTTTGTGATTTTATCACTAACTCATGTCTGACTCTTGTGACCCCGTGGATTGTAGCCCACCAGGCTCCTCTGTCCATGAAATTTTTCAGGCAAGAATACTGGAGTGTATTGCATTTTCTTCTCCAGTGGCTCTTCCCAACACAGGGATTGAACTCCAGTCTCCTGCATTTCAGGCAGATTCTTTACCATCTGAGCTACCAGGGAAGCCCCAGATCTTTCAGGTATGGCCTAAATCAAATCTCTTACTATCATACAGTGGAAGTGGCACATAGTTTCAAGGGATTAGATCTGCTAGAGTGCCAGAAGAACTAATGACGGAGGTTCCTAATGTTGTACAGGAGGCGGTGATCAAAACAATCCCCAAGGAGAAGAAACGCAAAAAGTCAGAATGGTTATCTGAGGAGGCCTTACAAATAGCTGAGAAAGAAAATAAGTGAAAGCAAAGGAGAAAAGGAAAGTTACATTCATCTGAATGCAGAGTTCCAAAGAATAGCAAGGAGAGATAAGAAAGCCTTCCTCAGTGATCAATGCAAAGAAATAGAGGGAAACAAAGAATGGGGATGACTGGAGTTTTATTCAAGAAAATTAGAGATATCAAAGGAATATTTCATGCAAAGGTGGGCACAATGAAGAACAGAAATGGTATGGACCTAAAAGAAGCAGAAGATATTAAGAAGAGGTGACAACAATACACAGAAGAACTAGACAAAAAAGATACTAATGACACAGATAACCATGATGGTGAGATCACTCACCTAGAGCCAGACATCCTGGAGTATGAAGTCAAGGGAGCCTTGAGAAGGATCACTATGAACAAAGCTAGTGGAGGTGATAGAATTCCAACTGAGCTACTTCAAATCCTACAAGATGATGCTGTGAAAGTGCTGCACTCAATATGCCAGCAAATTTGGAAAACTCAGCAGTGGCCACAGGACTGCAAAAGGTCAGTTTTAATTCCAATCCCAAAGAAAGGCAATGCCAAAGAATATTCAAGCTACCACACAATTGCACTTATCTCACATGCTAGCAATGTAATGCTCAAAATTCTCCAAACTAGGCTTCCACAGTATGTGAACCAAGAACTTCCAGATGTTCTAGCTAGACTTAGAAAAGTCAGAGGAGCCAGAGATCAAATTGATAACATCTGTTGGATCATAGAAAAATCAAGAGAATTCCAGAAAAACATCTACTTCTTCATTGCCTATGTGAAAGCCTTTGACTGCATGGATCACAAAAAACTGTCAAAAATTCTTAAGGAGATGGGAATACCAGACCACCTTACCTGACTTCTGAGAAATCTGTATGAAGGTCAAGAAGCAAAAGTTAGAACTGGACATGGAGCAAAAGACTGGTTCCAAATTGAGAAAGGAGTACCTCAAGGCTGTATTTTGTCACCTTGCTTATTTAACTTATATGCACAGTACATCGTGTGAAATCCTGGATTGGATGAAGCACAAACTTAATAATCTCAGATATGCACATGTCTCCACTCTTAGGGCAGAAATTGAAAAGGAATTAAAGAGCCTCTTGATGAAAATGAAAGAGAAGAATGAAAAAGCTGGCTTAAAACTCAACATTCAAAACTCAATGTATGGCAAAAACCACTACAATATTGTAAAGTAATTAGCCTCCAACTAATAAAAATAAATGGACAAAATATAACACAAATATAGTGGCATCTGGTCCCATTACTTCATGGCAAATAGTTGGGGAAACAATGGAAACAGTGATAGTCTCTATTTTCTTGAGCTCCAAAATCACTGCAAATGGTGAATGCAGCCATGATATTAAAAAACACTTGCTCCTTGGAAGAAAAACTATCACAAACATAAACAGCATGTTAAAAAGCAGAGACATTCCTTTGCCAACAAAGGCCTGTCTAGTCAAAGCTATGGTTTTTCCAGTAGTCGTGTATGGATGTAAGAGTTAGACCATAACGAAAGCTGAGCACCAAAAACTGATGTTTTTGAACTGTGGTGTTGGAGAAGACACTTCTAGTCCCTTAGACTGCAAGGAGATCAAACCAGTCAATCCTAAAGGAAATCAGTCCTGAATATTCATTGGAAGGACTGATGCTGAAGCTGAAGCTCCAATACTTTGGCCACCTGATGCAAAGAACTGAGACACTGGAAAAGACTCTGATGCTGGGAAAGATAGAAGGCAGGAGGAGAAGGGGATACAGAGGATGAGATGGTTTGATGGCATCACTGACTCAATGGACATGAGTTTGAGCAAGATTCGGGAGTTGATAAAGGACAGGGAAGTCTTTGGGCTGCAGCCCATGGGGTTGCAAAAGAGTAGGACACTACTGAGTGACTGAACTGAACAGATACCAATATTAATAATCAATTGTAAAATGATAAACAGTGGTTGGGGCTTCTCCTGTGGCACTGGTGGTAAAGAAACCATATGCCAATGCACGCAACACAGGAGAAAAGGGTTCTACCCAGGGTCAGGAAGATTCCCTGGAGGAGGAAAAGGCAACCCACCCAGTATTCTTGCCTGGAGCATCCCATGGACAGAGGAGATAGGTGGGTTGAGGTCCATATGGTCACAGGTCACAAAGAGATGGACACGACTGAAGTGACTTAGCACACATACCCAAAGAGTAGTTACCTCCTACTTCACTGTTTGCTTTAATGGGACAGGTCATATTCAGTATCTCCAAAGTATAATTTTAATCTATGTGCTTTTCTCTGTCTATTGATACAACCCTGGTTTAAACCATCATCCATCCTTTCTCAACACTATTATATAAATTACTTGCTAACTGCTCCTCTATCAGTTCTCCTATCATCAATTCTTTTTCTTAATTTCAAGCCCAAAGATCATTTTGGATCATTACATTCCTGTCCTGCCTAAACATTCATTGCTAATTAGGTACTAGTGCTTCACAATGGCCTTTAAGACCCATCATGCTTTTGTCTCTATATAATGCTCTGACCTTGCCACCTCCTACTCTAGAGACTTTGTGTTTGCTATTTCCTGTGTTTTCTTTTTAGATACTCTGTTATACAGATATTACAAGGACATCCAGGCAAAAGGAGGAGTAAATCAGAATTTATTTTCCATCAAATAATACAAGATTTGTAAAATTGTTGCTTTGTCTCGATTTCTAGATCTCTGCCAAGAAGTATCGATACCTTGGTAACTCAAAATTCTAAATATTTCAGACAATTGGAATTGAAAATACAAAGGCTAAAGCCTGGTTTTCCCAGAGGATAAAGCAAAGTTTGAAGTTGGAGGATACATAAAATGTTTAATTATCTCAAATTTCTATTGTTTTCTGTTGTATGCTGTTGTATATAAGAGGAAAATCTGGCTGTTTGTTCTATAGTGAGAATTAAGAACCTTAATTCCCTCGTGCAAGAGATATTAATACTAATACTTTCCACTGTCCTTGTTAATTATGATGCCTTACTCTTAGGACTTTAAAAAATGCTTCAGTAAAACAATAGATAGATTGCTAATGTCCTTGACTGTGTCTCTCTGCAGTGAATGCTGTGATCCGGCTGGGGTTCCTGAGTTGATTACTCACTCTAAGTAAGTAACATATTCTGTAAATAGCAAGCTAACACCATCTGTACAGGCTGTTTTTTGACTGTTCATAAGCTACAGGAAATCAACTCTGCCCTAATTTCCTACATGATTCAATAGGGTGGAAGCCAAGGGAATACAAGCTAATGTGACCTTTAAGTACATTCCTATGATATTAAGCTTCAGATGAAAAATTAGGGCAAGTGGTAGGCTGCCATTTAACATTGGAATATGCATCTTTGCTGATATTAGTAAAGAAAACTTAGAAATTTTGGAATTGCTTTGAAAAAGGAATCACCTCAAATTTACAGAATATATTTATGTAAATTTTGTAAAGGTTAGAATTGTAAAGACTGTTCAAAATTAATTGTAATCTAGACATCTAGTGTGTTAGTCGCTCAGTCACATCTGACTCTTTGTGACCCCATGGACTGTAAACCACCAGGCTTCTCTGTCCACGGCATTCTCCAGGCAAGAATACTGGAGTGAGTAGCCATTTCCTTCTCCAGGGGATCTTCCTGACCCAGGGATCGAACTGATATCTTCAGCATTGCAGGCTGATTCTTTACCATCTGAGCTACCAGGAAATCCCTAAACATATCTGAATACCACAATACAAAAGAAGCTGAATGTCTGAGAGGTAAAACTGGGCCATTCTCCTTCCTATATAGAAAGAGATAATAACACGTCATCATGATTATCTGGGTTGTGAAGATCTTTTTTTATAGTTCATCTTGTGTATTCTTGCCACCGCTTCTTAATATCTTCTGCTTCTGTTAGATCCATACCATTTCTGCCCTTTATTGAGCCCATCTTTGCATGAAATGTTCTCTTGGTATCTCTAATATTCTTGAAAAGATCTGTAGTCTTTTCCATTCTATTGTTTCCCTCTATTTCTTTGGACTGATCACTGAGGAAGGTTTTCTTATCTCTCCTTGCTATTCTTTGGAACTCTGCATTCAAATGGTAATATCTTTCCTTTTCTCCTTTGCTTTTTGCTTCTCTTCTTTTCACAGCTATTTTAAGGTCTCCTCAGACAACTATTTTGCCTTTTGCATTTCTTTTTCTTGGGGATGGTCTTGATGGTCCGCCTCCTGTATAATGTCATCAACCTCCAACCACAGTTCATCAGGCACTCTGTCTATCAGATCTAATCCCTTGAATCTATTTCTCACTTACACTGTATAATCATAAGGGATTTGATTTAGGTCATACCTGAATGGTCTAGTGGTTTTCCCTATTTTCATCAATTTAAGTCTGAATTTGGCAATAAGGAGTTCATGAGCCACAGTCAACTTCCAGTCTTGCTTTTGCTGACTATATAGAGCTTTTCCATCTTTGGCTGCAAAGGATATAATCATTCTGATATCAGTATTGACCATCTGGTGATGTCCATGTGTAGAGACCTCATGTGTTGTTGGAAGAGGGTGTTTGCTATGACCAGTGTGTTCTCTTGGCAAATTCTTAGTCTTTGCCCTGCATTATCTTGTACTCCAAGGCTTAATTTGCCTGTTACTCCAGGTATTTATTGACTTCCTACTTTTGTATTCCAGTCCCCTATAATGAAAAGGATATCTTTTTTGGGTGTTAGTTCTAGAATGTCTTGTAGGTCTTCATAGAACCATTCAACTTCAGCTTCTTCAGCATTACTGGTCAGGGCATAGACTTGGATTACTGTGATAATGAATGGTTTGCCTTGGAAAGGAACAGAGATCATTCTGTCATTTTTGCGATTGCATCCAAGTACTGCATTTTGGACTCTTTTGTTGACCATGGTGGCTCCCCATTTCTTCTAAGGGATTCTTGCCCACAGTAGTAGATATAATGGTCATCTGAATTAATTCACCCATTCCAGTCCATTTTAGTTGGCTAATTCTTAAAATGTCAATGTTTACTCTTGCCATCTCCTGTTTGACCACTTCCAATTTGCCTTCATTCATGGACCTAACATTCCGGGTTCCTATGCAATATTGCTCATTTCAGCATTGGACTTTACTTGCATCACCAGTCACATCCACAACTGGGTATTGTTTTGCTTTGTCTCCATCTCTTCATTTTTTCTGGTGTGAACTGTGAGGAGATACCCCACGTCCAAGGGCAGAGAAGCCCCAGCAAGACGGGAGTCACTGGAGCAGCAGCTGCACTTGTTGCAGGGGCAGCTGCACCTGGAGCAACTCTGAGGAGATATCCCAAGTCCAAGGTCAAGGGAAAAGCCCCAGCAAGATGGTAAGAGGGGCAAAATCATGTTTAGAATTAAATCCCATACCCACCAGAAATGCTCAGAGGGCTCAAACATACCTTGTGTGCACCAGGACCCATAGACCCCACAGAGACTGAGACAGAACTGTATTTGAATGTCTCCTGAGGACGTACAGGTCAGCCAGCAGTGGACTGCGGCAGGGGCAGGGCCTCTGGGTGAAGCAGACCTGGGTATGGCATACGCCCTCTTGGAGGAGGTCACCATTAAACCCACCATAGAGCCACCAGAACTTACACGGGACTGGGGAAACAAACTTTTGGAGGGCACAAACAGAACATTGTGAACCAGGACCCAGGAAAAGGAGCAGTGACCCTACAAGACACTGACCCAGACTTGCCTGTGAATGGCCAGGAGCCTCCAGCAGAGGGATGGTGGAGAATTCTGGCAAAATGTGGTTCATGAGAGAAAGGAATGGCAAACCACTTTAGTATTCTTGCCTTGAGAACCCCATGAACAGTATGAAAAGGCAAAAAGATAAGACACTGAAAGATGAACTCCCCAGGATGGTAGGTATCCAATATGCTACTGGAGATCAGTGGAGAAATAACTCCAGAAAGAATGAAGAGACTGAGGCATTTTCTATGAAGCTGGAAAAATAATGTGTATACTCTTGAACTACAGGGTGGCTATTTTGTATTTTTCCAAGACAATATAATCATTGACAGCTGGTCCACTAAAAGGAAGAATACTGAAGTACACTAAGACAAACACAGATAATGGAGAGAGAAGTTTTTGTTAACCTCTGTAGAATTTCAAGGTTTCCCAACAGGTGCTAGGGGTAAAGACTCTGCCTGCCAATGCAGGAGACATAGAAGACATGGGTTCCATCCCTGGGTCAGGTAGATCCCCTGGAGGAGGGCATGGCAACCACTCCAGTATTCTTGCCTGGAGAATCCCAGGGACCAAGGAGCCTGGTGGGCCCTAGACCATGGAGTCATAAATAGTGGGACACTACTGAAGCAACAGCACAGCACAGCACAGAGTTTCAAGGCTTTCTTTCTTCCTGGTAACCTGCAATTCTCTAGCTGCTGGGTTTCACTAAATATTTTATTTATTTATTTAGCTGCTTTAAGTCTTAGTTACCGCACAGCACGCAGGATCTTCCTTGCATCATGCAGGATCTTTCTTTCAGCACGCAGGCTCGGTTGCTCAGTGGCATGGGTGGATCTTAGTTCCCTGACCAGGGATTGAATCTGGGTCTCCTGCATCGCAAGGCAGATTCTTAACCACTGGACCACCAGAGAAGTCACTCACTATGAAGAAGGAATTCATAGGGCCTGAAATCCATCTCAGGCCTGTCCGTGCTGGTCGTGCATGGCCACCTCTCCAGTGGACTTTGAACTCTGTGCTTAGCGCCTATGGGAATGACAATGGAAGGATAAGACCCCCTCTGGGCAGGGGAATCCTGAAGATCACATCCAGGTTACTCATCGCCTAAGAGGAAACATACCCTAATCACCCCTGCCTCCGGACAGGTCATAACTTTTTTCCATATCTACCGGGATGTAATCACAGGCTTATCGATTATTAACAGGTTGGAATGTGACCACGGGCTTATTGATTATTAACTGTTTACACATAACACATGAATGATGGGGTTATTGTAGTTGTATTTACCCTTCCTTTGTTTATGTAAGTCTCAAGGAATTTGGGGTGGTGGGTTTGGACACATACACATGGGGTATAAAAGATTTTCACAAATGCTGGTCAGGGTCCTTGGCTAAGAGGAGACTCTGCCTTGGGCCCACCGGTGTAATAAACTGCACTCCACTATCTGCATTATCCTTCTGAGTGAGTTTGTTTCCCGGAAAGTGTGGCTATAACAACTAAATATTTTAAATCCTTATATTAAAATCCCCTGGGAATTACCTAATGGTCCAGTGGTTAGGACTTCACCATCCAGCGCAGGGGTACAGGTTCCATCCACGCTTAGGGAGCTAGGGCCCCACATACTGTGTGACCCAAAAAGTCAAAATGTAAAACAGAAAAAAATATTGTAACACATTCAATAAAGACTTTAAAAATTGTTTACATCATAAAATAATCTTAGTAAGAGAATCCCCCTTTTTCTTTAACCCAGCTTGTATTGTTCTCTGTTGATTGCACTCAAAAGATGCTTAACAACTACAAAGGATATTTTATCTAATGCAAATATAGAAAACTAAACCCATAATTATACTACAGTGCTAAATGGTAAAGAAAACACCTAGAGAGCATTATAGTCTACACTAAACTAGAAGGGATCAGAGGTGTTGTGTTATGATGAGTGGACAGGATAGAAGATGGAGATAAAGATAGAATATACGTTCCTGGGGCTAAGGTTGTTAGAGTTGACACTTGACCCATTTGCTAAAATATAGCACAAAAACAAGCCAGGCACTAGAAAATGTACACAGGGCCTGAAGCTTCATAATGATGGTATATTCTCTCTGACTTTTTATCATGTATATCTGAATAGAGCCTTCCAGGTAGCTATTAGCCTGAATTGGAGGGGTATTTTGTCAAGGGTTAAATGAGAGGCAACATAGTCAAAACCACACCCACAGCCACACACACCTCATTATTATTTGCCAGGTCATCAAACTGATTTCTAGAATGATAGTTGTTAATTCTGTACCATTATTTCTTCAAGATGCTGCAGATATATAAAACAGTTAGGTCAGCACAGGTGTTATCAAGGGAAAATAAAATGCCTACCAACTTCATTAAGATAAACTGTGTCGTTCATACTAAAGAAGTAAAATGTCTTGATACATATACTATCACCTAATCTCTGTAATGGAGAAGGAAATGGCAACCCACTCCAGTATTCTTGCCTGGAGAATCCCAGGGAAGGAGGAGCCTGGTGGGCTGCCCTCTGTGGGGTCGGACAGAGTCGGACACGACTGAACCGACTTAGCAGCAGCAGCAATCTCTATAAGGACTGCAAGGAGATCCAACCAGTCCATCCTGAAGGAGGTCAGTCCTGAATGTTCATTGGAAGGACTGATGTTGAAGCTGAAACTCCAATATTTTGGCCACTTGATGCGAAGAGCTGACTCATTTGAAAACACCCTGATGCTGGGGAAGATTGAAGGCAGGAGCAGAAGGGGATGACAGAGGATGAGATGGTTGGATGGCATCACCGATTCAATGGACATGAGTCTGAGTAAACTCAGGGAGTTGGTGATGGACAGGGAGGCCTGGCGTGCTGCAGTCCACGGGGTCGCAAAGCATCGGACATGACTGAGCGACTGAACTGAGCGACTGAATCTCTGTAAGGACCTCTGTACTTAATCTCTGTGTAACAGTTCCGTACTTAAGAATTTACCTACATCTGTTGGCTGTGGATTTCCTTTGCCTTTAGGCTTTCTAAATACTTGGTCATTGTGATCAAATACTTCACTACAATTTTCCCCCAGAACCTTTAAATGGACTCAAAATAGCTGCCATTGGGGCTGTTATTATTCAAAGGTATATGTTTTAAATACCAGGATGTAACATCATCAGAATCTACTATTGTTTCTCATTTTCATTCATAAATATGTAATGCCTCAGGAATTTCAAAAGCAAAGTGAGTTCATTTTTATCACTTTATCATGTTTTACCAGGTTTGTGTCTTTTCTGATATGAATAAACTGAAGGCCAAAAGTTTCATTCTCCAAAGTAATGTGGATAGTAAAACAAACCATCCAACAAACAAACAGAAAAACACTACAAAGGAAAACAAGGAAAGAATAAACATACTAAAAAGAATTGAAGGAGTCTACATCTTCCCCATGATCAATCGAGCAACCAAGTTCTTTGACCTCGGGAATCTCAAAATGTTGAAACCATCCCTAACACTCCTATGTCCTCTCATTTTTCAAGTAAAAGTAGCCTGATGTGGAGAAATATATGCAGGTTAATTATTTGCAATATTGTGTGTGTGTGTGTGTGTGTGTGTGTATTAGTTGCTCAGTGTGTCCAACTCTTTGCGACCCCATGGACTGTAACTTGCCAGGCTCCTCTGTCCCTGGAATTCTCCAGGCAAGTATACTGGGGTGGGTTGCCATTCCCTTCTCAAGGGGATCTTCCCAACCCAGCGATCAAGGCCAGGTCTCCTGCATTGGTAGGTGGGTTCTTTACCACTAGCACCACCTGGGAAATCTATTTGCAATATTACCATATCATATACCGTGTTACATTTTAAATCTAAAAAAATTCTTCAAAATCCTTTTTAAACTCTTGATTTTACCAAAAATATAATGGAAGGCTAAAGAGGTTAACAGATTCTCCCAGTAATCTACTTTTTTTTTGGTTAATCAAAAGTCACAACTACGTCATCTCTGGACTTCTATAATTATCCCCCTCAAAATCTGCATTCTTCAATGATCCTCTCTCCACTAAAAGTATGGCTATAGAGTTATTACCAGAAATTAGGTTTACTCTCTGTAGAACTGTTTACAGTACATATCCTTTGTCACATGCTATTCAGAAGCACCATTACCCTGTCTCACATTTACCTTGATATTGCCTCTTCAGGGCAGTATTCACCATCACTTCCAGAATAAAGACAAACCTCTTTTTAAAGGCTGGAGTTAGACTGCTCAGTAGATAACTACTTATCTGCATCTGCCTTCAATAGTCTCTCTTCATTGACCAACCCTCTAAAACTTACTCCACCTTCAAACATAACAATATTCTTCTTAACCAGTTAACTGAATATTGCCTTCAATTCTCTTCCTCTAAGGACCTGCTGAAATCTCTCTTTTCAGTTCTTCCTAGTTTATATTTGATTTATTTACCCTGGAAAAACAACACTATAAATCCTTTCTGGCCACCATCATTTCATTAGCCCTTTTCACTGTTCAGCATATTATACTTTTTAGCAATGCTGTTTACATCATTGAATCATAAACAGCCCTTGACTTAGATTTTTTTCCCCAGGAATGGCAATGGATTATACTTGTCTAGCCAAATATAATTGACACTACCAGTAAAACTGCATTCCTTTGAAACATTTTTTTTCCTATGCCTAGAAAAGGACCAGCAGAATAATAGACACTGCAATTTTAATATTATTAGCATCAATAACCAACTCTAGCCGACTAAAGAATATGTTGATCTATCGAAGCTGTCATATTTATATCTGCTATTTTTGTTTCTGTTTGGTTATGTTTGGTTGCTCACATATAGTGTATGTGTGTCTTTATTTGTGTTTTCATGTTTGTGCATTTGTGTTGCAGATAAGTGGAACACCTAAAAAAAGTGGCTATATGCTTTTTGATCACCTAGATTCAAGATTATCAGATAACCATGCCAGGCATTACTTCCTTAACTGCCTCCAGCACCTTTGACAATATCAGACCTGGCAGTTCTTGCCATGTGGTGAGTTAAAAAGCAATGAAGAATACCAGTCCCACCACCCCCACATCACAAACATATGTGCATTTGTGTGCATGAACCTTTGTATATTTGTAACTTTCTCATCAACCTACAACTAGATTTAAATATTCTACCAGTACAATTAAAGGCTCAAAAAAAGCAGCCATCATAGTCTTGCCTTGGGATAACACATAGATGCGGGTATAATCCTCCTAAGGACCTATAATGCTGTAGGTCTACTTTGGTTTTTTAATTCTCTCCTTTAAAAATTTAGTTTCTTCAGAGTTACTTCCTGCTGACACAAAGAGAACTATGATTACAAAATCCTTCTGCTTCTCCTCTACATGGATCATCTTGAAACGTTTTTATTAATAAATGATCTCCTGTAATTTTCTCTTGGAAAAATTTTGAAATTTGATATATTTCAGTCTCACTGAATTATAAACAGTCCCATTTTCTTTCAGCATTTAGATTTTATTAGTTTTTTTAAAAAATATTAAATTAACATGCTGTATAATAAAAGAGTCAATAAGTTGTTTTTTGCAAGCTTTGCATTTAAGGAAAAGATTATTGAAGAGCTGACAGATTGAAGACAGTAATAGTTAATGGACATACAGTGCAGGATAAATTACATTCTTTATGGAAATTTGTAGTAAATAATCTTTGAAAAGCATTTCCTTTTATCAGGGTAAACCATGAGAAATATTATAAAAACAAAAGAAATTCAGTATGACACTTGAAGGATCCAAATGGGACTTTTAAAAGCAAATCTACAGTCAGACTGTGACGCATAAAAACACACTTTGTTAATCTGTGCTTTGAAAAAAAACCACGTGTACTTCAATTGCCCTTGAATTTCTGCACCTCATTTTTAACTGTACTTAGTTTACATTTTACTTACAGAGATTAATCTTCTCTTTTGCTAAGTGCATTGGAAATCACAAGCACTAACTATGTAAATGATGCTAGGAAATGTATCCCCCAAGTATGAAATAAAGCTCTAACTAGATAATGCTAATAAATATTAATATGTGAAGATAGCAAAGGAATATTAAGTGATTATGCTGCCCAAAGTAAGAATAATAATACACCTAAAGTTCTAAAGGCAGCCATTCAATATTTCAGGGCTCTACAAATATTAACAAAAGCAGAGCCTGCTGAAAGAATTCTATGTCCTCAAGCTTTATGACTTGAATCACCATAAGAAGAGGAATGACCAGTGACTACAACTAAATGGGTGAAGAACTGATTCAATTGGTTAGAGCTGTTAATTAATTCTGATAGATACAGTCTACTTTTTCATCTTTCAATTATCTGCTCCAGTCATTTTCTAAAAAATAAAAAAATATTGTGTACAGTTTAAGAGTCTCTGGAGAATTTGCTTTCACCCTGGCCATATTTTCCATTTTAGGGGTCTTCAGATAATTGGATAAAGAATACTGGAGCAATGGGAATAGAATGGTGTTAAGCAGAATGTATAATAGATGTTTTGTCCACCAAAGCAAAAGTGAAATCCACCAAGAAACATTCCATGGGTGCCTTAGATCTTTGCAGGTTCACAGAGCAAAAGATGAAATGAGAAGCAGGCTCCCTAATTCCCTAGTGCAAGGCAGTCTCATAGAACCATCCTCATATTTATTTTTTATTGGTTCCAGTATTTGAAGACTATCACGCCCAAGCCATAACAAATAGCTTCAATTCAAGAGGGCATTCTCTTCACTGTTCTGCTTCAGAGTTGCTTCCAATACACTGTCATACTGCTATAAAGTGACGTGACTGATGACTAGGTCAGTGTGGTTTTCTAAGGAAGAATTTGTTCAGGCCATAAATGTTTTGTTTCCATACTGAAGAAGGTAAAGAGAGTATATGATGATAACCTTGCTGGGATGCAAGATAGATGCTCAGGTTCCTCCTGACATGCCCTCACAAACCACATCTCGGTTCCCTTGAGGAAAAAAATACAAAATAACTCTACTGTATATAGTAGGAGTATAATAACAAGCTCTGAGCATTGTCCTGAGATTATTGTTCATCCCTACAACATTTGAGAGGGATACATGTCCTTCTGCCACATTAACAGTTACCCTGTGATTTTTACTGTAAATGGGAAACTGAGTTGGAGATATTAAAAGTCAATGTTCTTAATCACAGAACTCCTGGTGCAGCTTGCAGCTTAAATTGCACTCCTTGCTTATGGGGATTAGGTAAAACCTATAATGGGAAAACAACCTGGAAACAATAGAGTAGCCATAGCACAATTGTTACCTTGCTTGCAAAAATCAAGAGGAACACAAAAAAAGGAAGCAGGAATTATTGGAATAAGCAGTAAAAAGCAAACAGAACAAAGCAGAGTCTATAGATGTGATTTCAAGTAATTCAGTGTTTCTATACTGTGCATTGCTTTCAGCCTCAATAAAAAGCCAATTCTTAATCCTGCAATTACCCAACCTTATCGCCATTGCCCACATGCTGACTATGGCTAGAGTTCTAGATGATATTCTTTTCATTAGTGTGGCCAAAGGCAAATTTAATTAGAGATGCATCTCTTGAATGGATAAGAGAAATATATAAGGATTAACAAATTAATCCTAACACTTAATTACATTAAAATGTTTGCCATTCTGTATAGAAAATACTGACATTCTAGCTAACCTCCCTTTTATCTGTTCTGTCTTCAGTAACAGTGGAAAACATTATTTCTGAAGAGGAAAAATGGTGGGATTTCCTTCCTGCCAGCTTGTGTACTGAACAGGAAGAAATAATCAACCTTGTTTATTTTGGACCCTATCAGTTCCTGACCACAGTCCGTGAATGCAGGCATTTGGAAGAAAACAAACTGATATACAGGTAACAGAAAGAAAACTCTGTACTGATGGAGAGAGGAAACTGTGGCTAAATGCACCCAGGTAAGTCTAAATAGAGTAATGAAAAGAAACCCTGGTGGAATATTGAAAAAGAGATTCGTAATTGCACCACAAATCTCTGTTATCCAAGTCAACAACTGAATTCCTATTCCGTAAATTGTAATCCCTGTCTATCTGCCTCTTTCTCAGTTTGTTTTTTCCTACCTTCTCCCTAAACTGCATGTGTGCACAGGTAAGATAATGTATGTGCTTTTTGTTGGATTTCTCAGCTGTCTAAAAATAAGTCCCAGCTACACTATAGAACACCCACACAAACCTTTACATGTGCTTGCTATAACTTTACTATTATTGTTTTGACATTTAAGCAACAGATGCATGTTTTTCACTTTGGAAGGCAGACATCTGTTTTTTAGAATGCTTTCCAGAAGCTGGAGTTTTCTTACAGGAGCTTATTAAATCAAAGAAGTTCTACCATCACCCTCTACTTGTGTCCCTCAATCCAAAATAATTTAAGAAACAGAAAAGGGAAACTTATGAATAAACTTATGAGCATGAAAACTACCCTGATGTCAATTAAATAAGTCTATACAATGTTCACTCCAAAGTAATCTATGCGAATGCAGTTTACTATAATAGTACAAAGGAAGAAGGAAGTTGAGCACTGAGCTGTGATGTATGGAGAGTTGCCTAAGGAACCAGGTAACCCAGAACTTCAGAAAAATTGCATAATTTCCATGACAAATAAATTCTGTCTGTTTTCATTAAGGAAAAATGCAACCTAAAATACATATAATTGTTTGTGTCTGATTCTGGCATGTTGAATGCCATGGTTCAAGGAGGGAACATTTTTTCCATGAAATGTGCATAGGAGGAATTTTTGTGTGTATGAGTTGTTTTGTTTCAGTTTTATTTGGGGAAGGGGTTCTGTTTTGCTTTTACTTTAAAAAGAAGACACTGTCAGCTCCATCAAAGTGTAGTTTGCAAAATATGAGATTGCAAATCCCTTAAAACATATCTAGTTCATCTGGAATTTGTAAATATATTAACTCAGTATTCTCCAAGGGGAAAATGGTATATTTTAGATGAATTTTGGATGTAAATTCTAAACAGGTGGACAGAACAGCAGGAGGGTGATATCAGGCTTTCCACAGGGGGCCCACACCATATAGTTGTGGAAAATGAATCACAGGGATTGGTAGTAAAGGAAATCGGATCTGCCAAGCTGAATATTTGTAAATGAAAAGAGCATGAATGCTCAGTAAATTATACATCATGGATTCAAAGCCTGTGTCTGCAACCACAATCATATAGACGAACATTAAGCCACTGTCCTTCACAAGAACCATGCACCTATTTTAATTTACTTTTAAAGTCTGCTATAAACCTCAGTGTTCACATGGCGAAAAACATTTTTTTTTAATATCCATACTGCATATGTGTCTGGGATAAAAGTGGGTTTTTTGTTGTTTTTTTTTTTTAATTACAAGCATTGGTGAGCTTCCTGCTGACGACACCATTTGTGAAACTGGCAGGAACAGAGTTCAAATGAAAAGGTGATGAACTTTATGCCCTCATAGTTAAATAATACAGAAGAGAGTGAAGGAGCCCCTGTGTCATATTTTATCAAGGCACAAATTGTCCTGAAAATAAATAACGGGTGTTATTTTTGGTGGCACACTCCCAATGGAGACATTGATATTTTTGTGGAATTTCCATTTATTGCTGGCATTCCAAAAAAGTGGCAAGTTTTTTGTTTTGTGTTGTTTTTCTAGTTGGCAATTTTCAGGAAGCTAACAGTTTTAATTTAACAATCCATTTGAAATATTTCAAAACCATTAGAAGTTCAGTGGTTAAATGGTCTTGGCTTACAAGGCTTCTTTAAGTGTGATGAGTTCATCTGTGTCTCTCAGACATAAATAAGGGAGGATCCTCAGTGACATTTGCCCGACCTTCTCATACCCGCACTAATTGTCTTGGGTGTTTTGCTCTTCATGACAAGGAATATAATCATAATAATGTAATTAAGATTTACTGAGCATTTACTACTTACAAGACACTGGATTAAATGTTTTACATTCATTATCTCACTTAATCCTTATTCTAACTCTGGGAGTTAGGTAGCATTATTACCCCCTTTACAAAATGTACGATGAAGCTGTAGTTTGAAGAGGTTAATTAAGTTGTCTGAGACTGCTCATTCTAATCATTAGTATAGCCAGACTGGAAGTCTGAAGTCTCTGACAATAAAGCTATGTCAACTTTCAATGCGAAGTTTACCAACTGTTCAGCAAGTTGCTTGGAGAAGGCAATGGCAACCCACTCCAGGGTTCTTGCCTTGAGAATCCCAGGGACGGGGGAGCCTGGTGGGCTGCCGTCTTTGGGGTCACACAGAGTCGGACACGACTGAAGTGACTTAGCAGTAGCAGCAGCAAGTTGCTTATTTTCATTTTCACTAGTTGTAGTTGTAGACTATTAACCTTTGAAAGTTACCTCACAAAAACATATTAAGTCCATATTGCTTGACTTCATGTGAACTTATTATCAGGGAACTCAAGAAAGATATCCACTGACTTTCCCTTCTAGCAGTTCCCTTGTCCCAGGAAAATTACCAGGGTGATCACTTGCTACTCAGTCCTCAGCCTCTAGGTATTTAACTTCCTGTTTCTTCTTACTAAAGCCTCTCCTCTGGGCAGACAAACAAAACAAGGTCTAAGTAGACCACGACCTTTTCTATTCCCAACGGCCTTCATCCAGTTGATAGCCTCTAGGACATTCTGGCTTCACCAAAGTTGAGGCTTGTAAACCCTTCTCAATAGAACAGAACTTGATCAGATCAGCTACTGAGGCAGTGAATCAGGCCACCTTTATCCTAGATGCTTGGAATAGGTAGGTGGGAGTTAGACCACAGAAGAGAGTCGCATTTAAGCTCTCTGTGGACCTCTTTAGAAGACTTTCATCAATAGGTTTGATGAAAGAGAGCAAAAAGTGATCTCACTACTGGAATGAATAAGTTGAGACTCAAAATACAATCTTTACAAAATTATGTCCTGGTAAGAATTATGCCTCACTCACATTAAGACTCAAAGTGGCTGAGAAAACTCAAAATTCTTAAACCAGGTGCTAAAGAATTTGCACTGAAAACCTGCATATGGTGATTTGGCAAACACTTTCGCATGTTTTATGTTAGTGACTGGTAGAAATTTCAGTTTGTATATCTTATTATATCTAAATCCATATCATTATCAATATTTACATAGTTGTGCATTTTATTTAGCTTTTTAAAAAAATTATTGGAACATAGTTGATTTGCAGTGTTGTATTTGTTTCAGGTGTACGGAAAAGCGAATTAATTATACCTATACATGTATCTTGGAGAAGGAAATGGCAACCCACTCCAACATTCTTGCCTGGAAAATGTAGCCTGCCAGGCTCCTCCATCCATGGGGTCACAAAGAGTCGGACACGACTGAGTGACTTCACTCCACTTCATACATATATCTGGGCTTCTCTGGTAGTTCGGCTGGTAAAGAATCTGCCTGCAATGCAAGAGACCTGGGTTCAGTTCCTCAGTTGGAAAGATCCCCTGGAGGAGGGCACGGCAACCCACTCCAGTGTTCTTGCCTGGAGAATCCCCATGGACAGAGGGCTGGTGGGCTGCAGTCCATGGGGTCACAGAGTCAGACATGACTGAGAGATTAAGCACAGCACATACATATATCCACTCCTTTTTTTTTTAAGATTCTTTTCCCATATAGGCTATTGCAAAGTATTTTATTAAGCTTTATGCCAGTTTCATCAGCTTATTAAGTATCTTTCAAGGATTCCTGCTCTTTTAATTTATTATTACATTTGTTTATGCACTGTAATTAAATTTCCCCTTTATTGTTAATATATTGTTTACAAATTTTAAAAATAACATATAAACAATATTAATTTTTAAGTAGTTAACCAAATCTCTAATTAAAAACTAAGAATAGGCCCTTGGAAGTATAATGACTGAGTTAACATGCATGAATTTTTGGATCTTGAGTACATATTGTCAAAGTTGCCTTCTAATATGTGATATGATAGAGCCTATTTTTCTACCCTAATAGGAATATTGGCTATCATTACTTTTAAATATATTTGGTATTTTATTAGATTAAATAAGAAATGGGAAGGACTGCTATATGTATAGGATTTGCTTTTTTTTATAATTTAAGATTTATGGTACATAAGTTTAATATATAACTTCAGAAGAACATGTCTAATATTAAAATACTATTTATTTGCTTCAATATCATTCTCATATTAGATTATTTTTAATGAATAGGTAAAATGATAACAAATACTTATTGGTTAAAATAATCTGTAATTAATTATTTCTTACTAAAACAAAGTAAATATCTTTGAACAATATATAAAAATATCTGCTATCCTTTTTAAAATATTTTTTTTCTTAGACTGTCATTGTTCATTATATTTCTTTTCTGCATTTCTCTCTTGAAGTATGCAGAACTCATTCTGCTAGAATTATTAGTGTGTCAGCATTTCTATCCTTTTTGAGAGATTTATAAATCAGCCATAAAGAATGTGATGCTGGCATAAACTTGGCATATATTCTTAGCCCAGAAGCATTATTTTTTCACACTTTTTAAAAGAAAATAGTTTGGCTGTTATGAACCTACAAAGGGGCAAAATCTAAATGTTTCCTGACTCTAAATGTGCTATGCCCTTTTCCTAAAAAGATCTGTTCGACAGAAAGAAATGGAAAATTCAGAGACAGTTCAGATAACAGCTTCAGGGAAGTCATTACAAGTTTGCCCTGTCAAAGATTCATGTGTCAATAGCTTCATGTATACATCAATGCATACATGATAATAATTTCAGAACTTGTTCAATTTCCACTTAGGCAAAAATCTAAAGAAAATATGGAAAAATATATCCAAGAGAAAACAGGCAGCATCCAAACAGGTATTTATTTAAGCAATGTAACTATTGAAATTCCTTCTCATCTACATTTTTGTAACTGAAGCTCTCTGAATATAGCTAATAGAAGACAATGTACCAGAACATTCCAACAACACATGACTGAAAAAGGAACAGTACTCTTCATTCATCTGCTCAATACCCACAGAAAAGTCTCTGCACAGTGCCTTGGTTCCTGGGGCCAGGGTGGGGAGATATAAAGTAAAAAAAAGTGTTTTATTATTGTTGTTGTTGAACATCTTTTAAACATCAGAAAAAAAAAATGAGACATTTTATCATCCTAAAATGCAAAAACATTACTTAAATAAATATTGAGGAAACTTTTCTGATGTTCAATTTTTTGTAATCATCTCGTTTGTAAAGATTACATTAAAGTTTAACCACATAATCATTGAAAAGCAATTACAGAGAATTTCAATATGTATTTATCATTCCCTTCCTTTTCCCTACATGTAAAGCAAATGTTCACCAAATAGGAATACTTTAAGAGAAATTTTATAGTCTTACTTCATAGCTGATTATCAAAAGTTGGTGATGATAAAGTAAATCAGCAGTATTTATATAAAAAATTCAAATTTGTATCCTCTATACTTTATACTTCAATGGGGAAACTGGAGAGAGTGTAATTAATAATCATTCCCTAAGGGAACACTTTCTCAATGAAATATTTAGTGTTATATAAGAAAATCACCAAAGGGTTTCTTGAAAGAGTTCATTGACCTCACAGATATTATATTTCACTTCCAAAGATTACCAGTTTAGTTTACCAAGAATATGCTCCAAGAAATATCTGATTTTATATTCCTGCTCTAAAAACTGTTCTCCCCATTAAAATCTAAGAAATGAAAAAGCAATCTTTGATGGAAGGTAGTATCATCTAAATGTGAAAGGAAGGAAGTTTTCTAGAAGAATAAAATACTGCCCAGTTCTTATGGATAAGATATTTCACATCTTATACAGATGGTTTTTGACTTGTTCTCATTTCATAATGATTCAATCATTTCCAAATCACAGGATTTCATTCCCTGACCAAAAATTATTCATCACTGAAATTCCATAATCAAGTCTACAATATATAATATGCCACACAGAAATCATTTTAGAGGGCTATATGAAAATAACTGATATAAATTTTAATTCATTGCAGTTATGATATAACATTTCTGACAAATGAAAGAACAACTGCACTCATCCTATCAGGTTTTTTTTCTTCTATCTACTTATTTCTTCATAACAGAAACACTCAGGTCTACACAAAAAATATTAACTCATGTTTTACCTACCTTTAGATCTGATAACAAGACTTCTTTCTACTTCAGGTTTTTGGGCTTCACAAGAGGAAATTATATACAATGTCTTCCAACGTCAGTTCACCAACTACACTTAATAACACTTTATGTCACTGAAACTCTTTATAAGTTAATTATCTAAAAGAGAACTAATATTTATGCTGATAATATGCAAATTTGTGCTGATAATATGCAAAACTTTTACATTTAGTATCTAATTTAAAGGAGAAGACAAGATAGCAGGAATGGTGATGATGGACCTTTGAACTGTTTCTTCATGTAACTTACCTGTGCCTTAAGGGCCTTTTCAGACCCAGTCGTGAACATACCACTTCTACTCAGTGAGGCGGTACTGCTGAGTACACCCAACTTCATGGCTTGGTGGGTCAAACAACACTTAATTTATGGGGGATAGCTCAGGTTGTATGTTTACTTGGTCCTCCATGTTTAAATGCTCAGTTTCTAGTAAACCCAATACCAGGCCATTTCTTGAATGGGGAATAGGAGAGCAGGTCTTTGTTCCAAAATTCTGAGAGTCTGCACTGTGATTCACCTAGACTTGCCAAAGGCTCCAAACAGCATCCTTACCTGACTCTAGCACTCTGAGACCATTGGATCTGCTGGGTCATATGGCCTTAGTGTTAGAGCAGCTTGTTTAGCATCCTGGACCTGTTGTAGAGCCTTCTCTTTTTCTGACCCTCACTCAAAGCTAGGAGCTTTTGAGTTTCTTGGCAAAAAAGCTGGAATAACACACTAAAATGAGGAATGTATTGCTTCCCAATTCAAAAGACCCACTAAGCTGTGCTTTTTTATTTGTACCTACAGTATAAACAAGAGGATTAATTCTTTCTTTAAAAAAAAGGAAACTGGTAAGTGTCAATCTACAGATGAATGGATATAGAAGATATGGTGTGTATGTGTATAATGGTAAATTACTCAGTCATCAAAAAGAATGAATAATGTCATTTCCAGAAACACAGATAGATCTAAAGATCATCACTAATCAAAGTAAGTCAGAAAGAGAAAGACAAATATCATATGATATCACTTATATGTGGAGTCTAAAACATGATACAAATCAACATATATATGAAACAAAAGCAAACACAGTTATAGAGAACAGACTTGTGGCTGCTAATTGGTAGATGGAGTAGGAGAGGGAAGGAATGGAAGTTTGGTATAACAGAAGCAAATTATTATACATACAATAGATAAACAACAACCTCATACTATATAGCACAAGGAACTATATTTAATATTCTGTGACAAGCCATAATGGAAAACACACACACACACACACACACACACACATATATATGAATACCTGAATCACTTTACTGTACCAAAGAAATTAATGCAACATTGTAAATCAACTATACTCCAATAAAATTTTTAAATACTAAAAATATTTAAAAAGAAGAGGAAACTAGATTTCAGAGGGTTTAAGTAACTTTTTCCTGGGTCACAAAGATAGGAAATAGAAGACTAAAGTTTGAACATAAGGTACATATTTTTTTGTTTGAAAGATTGTGTTATCTCAATTATATCATATTGTTCTAATCGAGGTGGCACCTACATATACTTTTTGAACCTGAAAAGAAAAGAGATTAAAGTTGTTAGCTTTATGTAATCATCCAGTAAAGATTATGTGGGAGCCTTATCTAGGACGGTTACCTTATAAGTGGAAGTTCAATTCAGTTCAGTTGAGTCGCTCAGTCATGTCCATCTCTTTGCAAACCGATGCAGCACGCCAGGCCTCCCTGTCCATCACCAACTCCCGGAGTTTACTCAAACTCATGTCCACTGAGTTGGTGATGCCATCCAACCATCTGATATTCTGTCGTCCCCTTCTTGTGCCACCTTCAATTTTTCCCAGCATTAGGGTCTCTTTGAATGAATCAGTTCTTCGCAACAGGTGGCCAAAATATTGGAGTTTCAGCTTCAGCATCAGTCCTTCCAATGAATATTCATTCAGGACTGATTTCCTTTAGGATGGAATGGTTGGATCACCTTGCAGTCCAAGGGACTCTCAAGAGGCTCCTCCAACACCACAGTTCAAAAACATCGATTCTTCCGTGCTCTGCTTTCTTTATAGTCCAACTCTCACATCCATACACAAATACTGGAAAAACCATAGCTTTGACTGGATAGACCTTTGTTGGCAAAATAATGTCTCTGCTTTTTAATATGCTATCTAGGTTGGTCATAACTTTTCTTCCAAGGAGCAAGTGTCTTTTAATTTCAGGGTTGCAGTCACCATCTGCAGTGATTCTGGAGCCCCCCAAAATAAAATCTGTCACTGTTGCCATTGTTTCCCCATCTATTTGCCATGAAGTGATGGGACCAGATGCCATGATCTTAGTTTTCTGAATGTTGAGCTTTAAGCCAACATTTTCACTCTCCTCTTTCACTTTCATCCAGAGGCTCTTAAGTTCTTCTCTGCTTTCTGCCTTAGGGTGGTATCATCTGCATACCTGAGGTTATTGATATTTCTCCCAGCAATCTTGATTCTAGCTTGTGCTTCATCCAGCTCAACGTTTCTCATCATGCACTCTGTATGTAAGTTAAACAAGCTGGGTGACAATATACAGCCTTGACGTACTCCTTTCCCGATTTGGAACCAGCCTGTTTTTCCATGTCCAGTTCTAACTGTTGCTTCTTGACCTGCATACAGATTTCTCAAGAGGCAGGTCAGGTGGTCTGGTAGTCCCATTTCTTGAAGAGTTTTCTACAGTTTGTTGTGATCCACAAAGTCAAAGGCTTTGCTGTAGTCAATAAAGCAGAAGTAGTTGTTTTTCTGGAACTCTCTTGCTTTTTCGATGATACAATGGATGTTGGCAATTTCAGCTCTGGTTCCTCTGTCTTTCCTAATCCAGCTTGAACATCTGGAATTTCATTGTTCACATACTGTTAAAGCCTGACTTGGAGAATTTTGAGCATTACTTTGCTAGCATGTGAGATGAATGCAATTGTACAGTAGTTTGCGCATTCTTTGGCATTGCCTTTCTTTGGGATTGGAATGAAAACATCTTTTCCAGTCCTGTAGCCACTTTTGAGTTTTCCAAATTTGCTGGCATATTGAGTACAGCACTTTCACAGTGTCATCAAGAAGGTGTTATATTTGAAAATGTTTCCTGTAGAAAACTCTTAAGAAACATGGAGTTTGGTGGTGACAGACTTGAAGATTGGAATCTACAATGAAATCAGAGCATAGAGTTATAATGCAGTACAAACATTATGCCTTAGCAGACACTTCTCCTATGTTACCCAAATCCCCTTTACAGACTTGAAAATTGTGCCCACAGTGCTGAGAATCTTCTCATAGCACTTCTGCAAAGCAGGGTAGAAATAGTCAAGAGTTGATGCTGATAAGAATAGCCCTTGGGCAACATCATTCCAAAGACAATTGGATTTTCATATACATGCACCATAAATTTGAAAAACAAAAATTAAAAAATACAATTTATAATAACATTAAAATCATACGATATTTAGAAATAAATTTAACAAGATATGGAGATGTCTGTACTTAAAATTGTTGTTGTTAAGTCACCCAGTCATGTCTGTGTCTTTGTGACCCCATGGGCTACAGCACGCCAGGCCTCCCTGTCCCTCACCATTTCCTGGAGTTTGCCCAAAGTTCAGGTTCATTGCATCAGTATAAAATTACAGAATGCTATTTACAGAATTAAATATCTAAATAAATGAAAAGGTATGTCATATGATTTGGAGAATGCAATATGGTCAAATATTTCTATTCTTCTCAATTTAGTTTATACTTTTAATGCAATTCCAGTCAAAAGCCATTTCTTTGTAGAAGTTGGCATGCTGATTTCTAAAATTCATATGGACCTGCCAATGACCAAGAATAGCCAGAATATATTTAAAAAGAAAGGCACGTTTGGAAGACTAACACTGCCTAAATCCAACACTCACTGAGATGACGCAATAATATGCCAGTGTGGTAAGGGTGGAGAAGACGATGGCACCAACTGCAGTCCTCCTGCCTGGAGAGTCCCAGGGACGGAGGGGCCTGGTGGGCTGTGGTCCATGGGGTCGCTGGGAGTCAGACACGACTGAGCGACTTCACTTTCTCTTTTCTGCATTGGAGAAGGCACTGGCACCCACTCCAGGACTCCTGCCTGGAAAACCCCATGGACAGAGGGGCCTGGTGGGCTGCAGTCCATGGAGTCGCTAAGAGTCAAACACGACTGAGCGACTTCACTTTCACTTTTCAGTTTTATGCATTGGAGAAGGCAATGGCAACCCATTCCAGTGTTCTTGCCTGGAGAATCCCAGGGACAGCAGAGTCTGGTGGGCTGCCATCCATGGGGTCTTACAGAGTCCGGCACGACTGAAGTGACTTTGCAGCAGCAGCAGCATGATAAGGGCATTTGTTGTTCAGTCTCTCAGTCTTGTTTGGCTTTTCGTGACCCCACGGACAGCTGCACACCAGGCTTCCCTGTTCTCCACCGTCTACCAGAGTTTGCTCAAACTTGTGTCCGTCGAGTCAGTGATGCCATCTCATCATCTCATCCTCTGTCGTCCCCTTCTCTTCCTGCCTTTAATCTTTCCCAGCATCAGTGTCTTTTCCAATGAGTCAGCTCTTTACATCAGGTGGCCAAAGTGTTGGAGCTTCAGCTTCAGCATCAGTCCTTCCAGTGAAATTCAGGGTTAATTTTCTTTAGGATCGACTGGTTTGATCTCCTTGCAGTCCAAGGGACTCTCAAGAGTCTTCTCTAACACCACAATTCAAAAGCATCAATTCTTTGGTGCTCAGCCTTCTTTATGGTCCACCTCTCATATCCATTCATGACTAATGGAAAAGCAAGAGCTTTACTAGACAGACCTTTGTCAGTAAAGTAATGTCTCTGCTTTTTAATATGCTGTCTAGGTTTGTCATAGGTTTTCTTCCAAGGAGCAAGCATCTTTTATTAAGGGCATAAGGATAAGAAAATAGGTCAAGGGAAAGTATGCAGTCTGGAAAGAGAAAAACACAACTCTTTTTTGGCAATCATGCCAAGACTTCCCAGGTGGCACTAGTGGTAAAGAATCTGCCGGCCAATGCAGGAGAGGTAAGAGATGTGTGCTCAATCCACATGGGAAGATGCCCTGGGAAGAAGTAAATGGCAACCCACTCCAGTATTTTTGCCTGGAAAATTCCATGGACAGAAGAGCTTGGTGGGCTACAGTCCAAGGGGCTGCAGAAGTCAGACATGACTGAGCACACACCTGAAAACATGCCAGAACAACTTATTGTAGAAAGAAAAATCTTTTCAACAAATGTTGCTTGAATAATTAAATATATAGGAAAAATACACCAAGATGCCACCTATAAACAAAAACCAATTTGAAATGGGTCCTAAACTTTAAATTCTAAAACTATACAATTTCTCTGGAAGAAAACAAAGGAGAATAAGTTTAGCAACTGGTCAGTGAGTAGTTTTTTTTAAAGGACACCAAAAGTTAAGAGGGAAAACAAGTGATAAAGTATTTTCATCAAAACTTTAAAAAAATTTAGCCAAAAATATCAGTAATGAAAAATGAATAAGCAATGTACACACTGAGGGACAATATTGACAGTATACATACACATGTGTGTGTGTGTGTGTGTGTATCTATAAAGGATTTTTATTCAAAATATTTAAGATTAATATTACTAGTCAATACTAGAATACAATCAGTAGTAAAGATAAACAATCCAAAAGAACATGCAGACAAAAGTTGTGAGCAGATATTTCCCAAAGAATATAAACAAAAGATAATGATATGAAGAAGTTATAAATATTAGGGAAAGTCAGTCAAAATTGCAAAGTACCATTTTACACCACTAGACTAGCAAAAATTTAGATTTTAAATAAGAAATATTGACAGAATATGGTGAAACTTGGATTTTCCCATAGTACTGGTGGGAATGTAAAATAATACAAATACTTTAGAAAACTCAATTTCTTATGAAGTTAACTATGCACCTCTTCTTTAGCCTGGTCATTCTACATCTATAATAATGAAAATATAAGTCCATAAAACAACATTAACTAGAATGTTTAGGGCAGCTTTATTCATAATGTTAGGCAGGAAGTTAGCCATGAGCAAAAAGAGGCAGCCCCTTTGGCTGAACATCCAATAGCTGCCTAATCCCACCAAGCTATTCACCAACCCTGCCCCAAACACACTCCCATCAGTACTCCAAAATGGTCAAGGGGCCAGAAAAATTCCCTACTGAGAATTTAAATCAGACGTTCCTAGAGGAACCAATGCAATATGTATGTGTGTTTATATATAAATATCCAAACCATATTTAAAGATTTTATAGATATACACTGATGACAAAAATTGAACCAACAGTTGATTTCCAAGACAAATATATACTCTCCTAAAATAGCATTTTGCCTGTTTTCTGCCTTCACTAAGCTATAAAGTTGCTTACAATAAAGATTAATGTTAAGGAACCGGGAGGGAAGAAAACCTAGAGTCTGAAGCAGAGGTAGAAGAAATATTTATAAATATGATGGTAAGAACTTGTTTTTTGTGTAAATGAACTGATAATCAAACATAGATTAACTATTTCTATCAGCTTATTGTTGAACAGAATTGAAGTCAACAAAAATAGGCTGCAAGTATTTCTACAGGATAAATGAACATGTTTCTTGCTTCATGTGACATTTTCTATTGATTTCACATAATGTGGAATGACATCACAACCAAAATAATAATAGACTATATCAATACCTGGAAGCAGTACAAATTGAGTACAAGCAACATGAAAAGATAGAGTCACTAGCTTACTTCGTCAATAAAGATCACAGCTTTCCAGATCATGCTTGAATTGCTGTTATTAATCACACTCTCCACCTACAGCAGACAATATTGTGCAGCTGATGACTGATAATCATCTTGGACGTAATGTCAGGTCTTCCATGAACCAGGAAAACTTGGGCCATGTAGTTGAGATCTCACAGATTGTCAGAATCCACAATCCAATACCTGCTCAAATGAGCTACTTTTTTATTGTTAGTATTGAATGCACTGGAAGAAAACAACTGAAGGGCAATTCTTTAGATTTTCTAGATCATTTTTGAAATTCAGGTGAATTTGTGACACGTTGATCATGAACATAAAAGTCATTGGAAACAATTGTTTTATAATAAAAATTGAGTGCACATAATGTGGTTAAAGCACAAACATCTGCCACTCACACAGACATCATTCTGTAAACCCATCTAACTAACTCTATTTTCCTTTCTGATTATATCAGAGTAGCTTGAGACATCACAGAGGTTTGAGTGACAGGCGTCCACCCTGGTGCAGGGTAATGCATACTTTTGTTTATGAGAATCATGCCTCCTTGAAAAATGTAAATTTTTAAATTGGTTTTTATTGAAAAAGGGTATATAAGGAAGCAATGTTGTTGTCTGCACTGCTTAAAAAGTCAGTTATTATAGTCTCCAGCTTTCATAAAAATTTTACTAACTTTTTAAATTGACTTTTTGGTTTTGTAATGAAAAAGAGCATGAATTATTTAATAGCTCCAGACAGGTTTTCTTTTAAAATATATATATTAAAAACCATGCAGTACAATGAAAAAGACAAAGTACAAGAAAAAGAATAACACTCATTACATTTATAAGAGGTTAACAGGTTAACACCTTCACCTCTACCTCCACAAGACAGCCAAAATCATTTTTAAATTTTAAAATTATGTTGGCATCAGCCTTATTATATGTCATATACAACTTTAGTAAATATCTGTTATGCAATCTTTATTTGAGAATGCTGGCATGTTAGATTGGAACGGGACTTTTGAGGACACCCTGGTGGCTTGGATGGTAAAGAATCGGCTTGCAATGTGGGAGACCCAGGTTTGATCTCTTGTTCAGGAAGATCCCCTGAGGAAACCCACTCCAGTATTCTTTCCTGGAGAATTCCATGGACAGAGGAGCCTGGCAGGCAACAGTCCATGGCATCACAAAGAGTCACACACAACTGACCAACTAACACTTTTGCTTTTTCGCTTTTGAGGACACATAGTTTGATCCTGGAAGTGACCTAAAAATTTCCTCAATGGTGCTCCTGTCAGAAGCTCTTCTAGCATTTGCTCAAACATTGACCTTGAGAGGAAATATATCACTTCATAAGGCAGTGTTCTGTATTAAAAAATTTTGCACTGTAGGAATGTTTGCTCATTTTAACCAGCATCTATCTTGCCTTCTTTCACAGAAAGGCCCTCCAAAGCTAGAGAGTACAACAAAATATCTTACAACAGATATCCTTAAAATATGTGTAATGACACACAAATTTTACTTTGACATTGAAGTGTAATCAATTGTTAGAATTGTTCATATGAATACCATCATTAAAACTGTTAACAAGTAGGAATTGTAATATCATTTTGTAAAATAATTGCAATGTCTTCATATACTTACATTGTTTTTATCAGAACAAATCAATTCCCAATTTTGACAAGACTGAGAAAGAATCAAACACAAGTGGGAAGAAAATGAATGAGGATGTGGGTTTCTGCACCTTTCTTGAGTCTCATTTGACAGTATCTTCATTCCCTCACAATGTAGCAAATGTAATGGGTTTATATATCAAACACCATAAACAGCTTTCCACCACCAGAGCTGCCATGTAGTCAAAATGCTGTCCCTGGTCCCTGGCCAATAAACTCATGCTTTCTCTTCAAGTATATCAATCTGTGTGTGTGCGTGCTCGGTTGTGTCCATTTCTTTGGGAGCCCATGGACTACAACCAGTCAGGCTTCTATGTCCATGGGATTTCCCAGGCAAAAATACTGGAGTGGGTTGCCATTTCCCCCTCCAGGTTATCTCTGTGACCCAAGGATTGAATCCCCGTTTCTCCTATCTCCTGCATTGACAAGTGGATTCATTTATCACTGAGCCACCTGTGAAATCCTTAAAGCTGGCTCCAAACGTTATGTGTTTATTTATCAAGCAGTGAATTTACTTAAGAGTAGGAGAAAAAAATCTAAAATAAAGAAAACAATGCAGACAGATTCCAATAAGTTTGCATCCAGGCATCACTCTGCTGTGCTAGAAGGAAACAAATCTTTTGCCTTTAAAAAAAATTTAATCCAATGGCCTCGAGGACGTCTTGGTTCATGATTATATTTTTGTCTTTGAAAACCTGGCATTCTCTGAATGTAATTATTAATCAGGAAAATGTTCCAATGGATCACTTAAAAGAGAAGTTAAGCCAAATCATGTCATTTTAATGTTGATTAAACAGAAATCATAGGTAGGTCTCAGTCTTTCTGATTCAGAATTCTAACTGTTTGAACAATGTAGGCAAAACAACCAGGAGGTTCACTAAAATTACTGCTGAGTCATATATTTTGTAGCTTTTCACAACAAATCTATGTATTCTTAAGGGAAAAGAGCAAATGTTGACGAATTTCTTGTATAAAATGTTCTCTACACTCTAAGTTAAAAGGAAGGGATACTGAAGAGGGAAAAAGTTAAGCCCCATCTATTTCTCTGTCAAAGTTAGAAATGAAAAATAATGGATATATTATATTATTTTAAGAGGACTTACATTTTGCATGTATTGGGTAGCAGAAAGAAGCTAATTCTCTCAAACTTGCATTTCTTCTCAAAATATTAAAATACATATAATTGAGTTTTGAAGGAAGAGCATAAGCAAAAGACATATTGCCTTTACCATAAGTTCAGTTAAGTTCAATTGCTCAGTCGTATCTGACTCTTTGCAACCCCATGAACCGCAGCACGCCAGGCCTCCCTCTCCATCACCAACAACCAGAGTTTATACAAACTCATGTCCATTGTGTCGGGGATGCCTTTCAACCATCTCATCCTCTGTCATCCCCTTCTCCTCCTGGCTTCAATCTTACCAGCATCAGGGTCTTTTCAAATGAGTCAGCTCTTCACCCCAGGTGGCCAAAGTATTGGAGTTTCAGCTTCAGCATCAGTCCTTCCAACAAACACTCAGGACTGATCTTTAGAATGGACTGGTTGGATCTCCTCGCAGTCTACGGGACTCTCAAGAGTCTTCTCCAACGCCACAGTTCAAAAGCATCAATTTTTCCATGCTCAGCTTTCTTTACAGTCCAACCCACACATCCATACATTACTATTGAAAAAACAATAGCCTTGACTAGATAGACCTTTGTTGACAAAATAATCTCTCTGCTTTTTAATATGCTATCTAGGTCAGTCATAACATTCCTTCCAAGGAGTAAGTGTCTTTTAATTTCACCGCTGCAGTCACCATCTGCAGTGATTTTGGAGCCCCTAAAAATAAAATCAGCCACTGTTTTCACTGTTTCCCCATCTGTTTGCCATGAAGTGATGGGACCAGATGCCATGATCTTAGTTTTCTGAATGTTTAGCTTTATGCCAACTTTTTTGCTCTCCTCTTTCACTGTCATCAAGAGGCTCTTTAGTTCTTCTTCACTTTCTGCCATAAGGGTGATGTCATCTGCATATCTGAGGTTATTGAAGTTTCTCCTGGCAATCATGATTCCAGCTTGTGCTTCTTCCAGCCGAGAGTTTCCCATGATGTACTCTGCATTTAAGTTTAATAAGCAGGGTGACAATATACAGCCTTGACGTACTCCTTTTTTTATTTGGAACCAGTCTGTTGTTCCATATCCAGTTCTAGCTGTTACTTCCTGACCTGCATACAGATTTCTCAAAAAGCAGGTCAGGTGGTCTGCTTTCCCACCTCTTTCAGAATTTTCCATAGTTCATTGTGTTCCACCCAGTCAAAGACTTTGGCATAGTCAATAAAGTAGAAATAGATGGAACTCTTTTGCTTTTTTTGATGATCCAGTGGATGTGGCAATTTGATCTCTGGTTCCTCTGCCTTTTCTTAAACCAGCTTGAACATCTGGAAGTTCATGATTCACATACTGCTGAAGGCTGGCTTGGAGACCTTTTAGCATTACTTTACTAGCCTGTGAGATGAGTGCAATTGTGCAGTAGTCTGAACATTCTTAGGCAATGCTTTTCTTAGGGATTGAAGTGAAAACTGACCTTTTCCAGTCCTGTGACCACTGCTGAGTTTTCCAAATTTGCTGGCATATTGAATGCAGCACTTTCACAGCATCATCTTGTAGGATTTGAAACAGCTCAACTGGAATTTTATCACCTCCACTAGATATGTTCATAGTGATGCTTCCTCAGGCCCACTTGACTTCACACTCCAGGATGGCTGGCTCTAGGTGAGTGATCACACCATCGTGATTATCTGGGTCGTGAAAATATTTTTGTACAGTTCTTCTGTGTATTGTTGCCACCCCTTCTTAATAACTTCTGCTTCTGTTAGGTCCATACAATTTCTTTATGGAGCCCATATTTGCATGAAATTTTTCCTTGGTATCTCTAATTTTCTTGAAGAGATCTCTAGTCTTTCCCATTTTATTGCTTCCCTCTATTTCTTTGCATTGATCACTGAGGAAGATTTTCTTCTCTCTCCTTGCTATTCTTTGCAACTCTGCATTCAAAATGGGTATATCTTTTCTTTTCTCCTTTGCTTTTTGCTTCTCTTTTTTTCATAGTAATGTGTAAGGCCTCGTCAGACAACCATTTTGCCTTTTTGCATTTCTTTTTCTTAGGGATGGTCTTTATCCCCTGTCTCCTGTACAATGTCACGAATCTCCATCCATAGTTCATCAGGCTTTCTGTCTATCAGACCTAGTCCCTTAAATCTATTTCTTACTTCCACTGTATGATTATAAGGGATTTGATTTAGGTTATACCTGAATGGTCTTCTGGTTTTCCCATCCACATCAAAGGTAAGGAGCGGCGGCTGCACTTTGCTGGAGCAGCCGTGAAGAGATATCCCACGTTCAAGGTAAGTGAAACCCAAGTAAGATGGTAGTCTCTGAGAGGGGAAATCAGATGGTAGACAGACTGAGACCACAATCACAGACAGCTAGCCAATCTGATCACATGGACCACAACCTTGTGTAACTCAATGAAACTAAGCCATGCTGTGTGGGGCCACCCAAGACGGATGGCTCATGGTGGAGAGGTCTGACCGAATGCGGTCCACTGGAGAAGGGAATGGCAAACCACTTCAGTATTCTTGCCTTGAGAATCCCGTGAACACTATAAGAAGGCAAAAGGATAGGACACTGAAAGATGAACTCCCCAGATGGGTAGGTGCCCAATATGCTACTGGAGAACAGTGGAGAAATAACTCCAGAAAGAATGAAGGGATGCAGCCAAAGCAAAAACAACACCCAGTTTTGGACGGGACTGGTGATAGAAGCAAGGTCTGATGCTGTAAAGAGCAATATTGCATAAGAACCTGGAAAGTTAGGTCCATGAATCAAGGCAAATTGGAAGTGGTCAAACAGGAGATGGCAAGAGTGAACATTGACATTTTAGGAATCAGCGAACTAAAATGGACTGGAATGGGGGAATTTAACTCAGATGACCATTATATCTACTACTGTGGGCAGGAATCTCTTAGAAGAAATAGAGTAGACATCATGGTCAACAAAAGAGTCCGAAATGCAGTACGTGGATGCAATCTCAAAAACGACAGAATGATCTCTGTTCATTTCCAAGGCAAACCATTCAATATCACGGTAATCAAGTCTATGTCCAGACCAGTAATGCTGAAGAAGCTGAAGTTGAATGGTTTTATTAAGACCTACAAGGCCTTTTAGAACTAACACCCAAAAAAGATGTCCATTTCATTATAGAGGACTGGAATACAAAAGGAGGAAGTCAAGAGACACCTGGAGTAACAGGCAGATTTGGCCTTGGAGTACAGAATGAAGCAGGGCAAAGGCTAAGAGAGTTCTGCCAAGAGAATGCACTGGTCATAGCAAACACCCTCTTCCAACAACACAAGAGAAGACTCTACACATGGACATCACCAGATGGTCAACACTGAAATCAGACTGATTATATTCTTTGCAACCGAAGATGGAGGAGTTCTATACAGTCAACAAAAACAAGACTGGGAGCTGACTGTGACTCAGATCATGAACTCCTTATTGCCATTATCATAGCAGAAGTAAAAATGAAGGTTTTGTTTTCTTGTAGAAGAATGATGCAGTATAAACACGGAGACAAATTATTTTGATACATTTGTGGGAAAGAAAAATAATAAAGAAAGGACAAGTGGAAAAAAAGTATTCAGGGTACCAAGAACATGAGATATGGACACAGAACCTGTGGTTTAGAGCCCTGAAGAGAAAATTAGTAAATTTCTCATCGACATGGTAGGCAAGAAGGATGAAGTATTTTTTGTTTTTGTTTTCAATTCCTCATCATTTTGGTGTTTGTTTTTTTTTTTAATAAGACTCCAAGAATATAAACTGTATAACATTTAGCTCAGTTTTGTTTTCCTTTTTGTTACAGATATCAAATTTTATAAAACGTTGAGATATATATGTCATACATCCTAGGCCATAAAAAGAATAAAGTAGATTCATCTTTATAAAAATAAAACATGATGAAAATATGCCATTCATTTTTGCTTAAAAAGCAGTTTTTCCCCCCTCTGAGAATCATATTGTCATAAATGAAAGACATACTAGCTTCATGCCTAATTGTTACTTTGAATTAATCTTTACCTAAGGTCAATTTCCACCTCTTTGCATTAGATCTGGATGCTTTCAAATGATTCTGAAAGTCTGACATATTGTAGGGTGACTAACCATCTTAATGTGCCAGGAACCAAAGAGTTTCATGGGACACAGAATTTGCAGTGCTAAAACTGAGAAGGTTCTGGACAAACTGGGACAGCCGGTCACTTGGTGTTTCCATGTTTCCACAATTGCCAGGAAATCTCTCAATATAACCCATACACATTAGTGGCAAACTTTAATTTAGCACACTATTCCATTACCTGAAAGTTCCCAAATTGATGATTTTTGGTCTTATAGATAAAATAGAATGAGGATTAATTATTAGAAAATGAGAACTACCTTAGTGAAAATGTTTGTTTTGTTTTGCTTTTAATTGATGGTGTTCCTATTAGCATTCCATTTAAAAAATAATTATTATCCTTTCACAATGATGGTTTTTGTTTTTTGTGGTTTTTTTTGGAAGGAAAATAAATACTGCTTCCCTCTACATAGAGGATTACTTAAGTGAATTTTAGAGACAGACTGCCCTTTATGATGTAGTTTGTTAGTTTAGAAAACAAAAGATTAAGAGGATAAAGCATAAAAATAGAAGGAAAAATAAAAACTATAAAGGTTGAATTCAGTGAGATAAGGTAGCTGCAGAAATATTGTCATCGTGCAGATCAGTTAGAATTATTTGCCAACTGAGAGAAGGAAGTTTTAACAATAAGAGAGAGAAGCAGAGAGGGTGAAAAATATACAAGGATGGGTGTGAAGGAATATAGTAACTCCCCAAAAATTCGAGAGCTAAAGTAAGCGAGAGTGCGGGAAGAAAGACGGTTTATGAGTTAAAGGGGAAAAAAAATCAAAAATTAGTAAAAAGAGAAATAATTTGGCAGTTAGTCCCTGTAAATGGAGGTCTGTAGTTATAAAGTCCCTGAAATATATGAAGTATAGTACACAACAGATTTTTTAAAATGGCAGTAGACCAGGAGAACAGATGTGTTTGTTAGGAACGCACAGGTTTTAAGGAATGGACACATGCTCTCTTCATAGGTGATCTTATCCAGTTTCTTGGCTTTAAATATCATCTCTATGTTGATAATGACCAAAATTTCATCTACAGAACAGACCTCTACCTTGAGCTCCATAACTGACTCAAAAAGAATATTGACCTTAATAACATTGCCCAGTGTCCATTCCCACAAGTCTGTCTTCCTCCCAACATTTTCCATCTTCTTTATTTATTTTCATTTTGTCTATGTTTTTTAATAATTAATTACCTTTAAACCTTCAGATACCAGAGCAAAAAAGAGAATGCCAAAGAATCTCAGGCTGTTATCAAAAATTATAATAACCAGCCATCTACATGTTTGTTCAAAATTAATTATTCCTTACCTATCATCATGGAAGCTGATTCATTTTTTTATGTATTTGCTGTTTAATAACCTCAGTTGATTGATTTGTTGACATGAAATTAAAATTTTATTTTATGACTACTGATTTTATCAATCTAAGGGAAGGGATTATTTCATATTATAGGTTATTTATCAGACATTTAGATGCATCATTTAGTTTTATTTTCATATTGGTACATATAGTTATCTCTGGCAAATGATTAACCTGGAACCTTAGAGATGTTACTGGCCCAAAAACAGAGACTCAATGAATTTCTTAACAATCTATTGTAAAATATGACTTACTCCCTAAAAAGAATAAAAAAGCATAATTTATAGAACAAAAGAGTAAAAAAAAAACAAAAAAATAATTAAGAAAACACTTGTGTATGTGGGCCCATTGTCCAAGCTGATAATCTCTTGTTATTTACACTTTCTAACAATTATGCATCCATAAAGAATGTATTGTTTAATTTTGAATGTTTTTGAAATATAGATTTATAGAATTATGCTGTGTATATCCTTCTATGACTTGTTTCTCTGCCTCAATGTCACATTTTGGAGATTCATTAATGTTTATTCTTTTATTTGTTAAATTACTAATTTTCACTGCTGTATAATATTCTGCTTCATGATAATTTACAGTATCCACTTTGCCATTGATATGAATTTGGATCTTTTAAACTTGGTGTTATTAAAAGTAATTTTGCTATAAACATTCTGCACATGCCTACCTGTGAACATGTGAAAGAGTTTTTCAGAATATACATCTAGAATTTAAATGGTTAGGTCTCAGAGCATGGATGTGTTGAACTCCTCAAGGTATTGATGAATTGCCTTTTTTTTTTTTTTATTAGAAAAATGTTTTTTAATAATTATTCTGATTAGCATTCCTCTCAGGTGATGGATGAAAATGATGGGTTTGCTAATGGCCTCCCAATAATGTCCAATATCCTAATCACTGGAACCTGTAAATAAGTTACCTTAAGTGACAAAAAGAACTTGCAAATATAAGTAAATTAGGAGCCTTGAGACTGGGAAGCTATTCTGGGTTATCCAGGTGAACCCAACAAAAACATGCCCTTAAATGTAGAAGAGAGAGACAGAAGAGTCAAAATGATTCAATATGATAAGGATCCAACCTACTTTTGCTGGTTTTAAAGATAGAGGAGCCATGAGCCAAAGAAATCAGCCTCTAGAACCTGGAAAAGGCAAGGAAAGAGTATATTTCCCAGACCCTTGAGAAGAGAAGGCAACCCTAACAACACATAGATTTTAGGCCTGTAGAGTCAGTTTGGTGTTCTAACCCACACAACTATAAGATAATAAAGTTAAGCCATTTTACCTTTGTGATAATTTGTTATCACCACAATAGAAAACTAAATTAATGAGCAAGCATTTCTATTTTATTGTATCCTCATGAATATTTTGATTTGCCAGTCTTGGCCAGTTTGCTGAGTGTGAAGTGGCAACCTGTTGTGATTTTATTCTGCATATGTATGGAGAGAGGGAGGGAGGGAGAGAAGCCAAGAGGGAGAAGGCTGGCTGAATTCCTTGGCTTGTGGCCCCATCCTGCATTTTCAAAACCAGTGATATACCATCTCCTATTGTCTACTATAGTCTAACATGTTTTATATTTTAATTATTTTTCTGTTTATGTTTTCCCCTTTTCTACTTGAATATAAGCTCCATAAAGATAAAGATTTTCCACTATTTTGTTCACTGCTGAATACCTGATACAAAGTAGATTTTCAGTGACTATTTTACTGTATAAATCAATAACCAAGTTAGGCCTTGTCCTGTGCCTAAGTTTTGACATCCAGTTGCATATTTTTTACGAAGCATAGGGTAAATCTGAATTCCTCCAGAGAGGATTTACATTTCATCCTGCCAGATGACTCCAGGCACTACCACTTTGAGATCACTTTAGCTTCATTGCCTGTTTCTTCAGATGTATTCCTGATATTTCCTGTACTATAAGTATAGGTTGTACAAATCTATAAGATCCTGCTTGGGTTTTTTTTACAATTTTTCAGATACTTTTGATTCTCAATACCAAGATTCAAGTTATTCATTGTTTGAGTGAGATGGGAGTAAAAAAAATGCATATTTCTTATTCACCAGTATACTGAAGAATTGGCATAGCCCTATAATAGCATGACCAAGATATATAAGATTCAAGGATCTTTGGTGAGCAAATAAATTTTCTAAACACTGGTCTCCTCATCTGGTAAATGTGTTTGATAGTTTATTGTCAAGATTTGAGGTGAGAATTCAATAGGAAAATATGCATAAAGTACTTAGCAGCAACATGCATATAGTTGCCCCCAAATATTAATTCTTCTTTATCTTTTCCTCTTGATTCTGAAGCCATCTTGAAAAAATGATTGAAATTTCTGGAATGAAATGTACATCTCTATTTATGGATTTTTTTTTTTTACATTAAGAAAACTATTAAATCTTGAAGATTCTTACAAATAATTTCTTCAGTAAAATACAGTATCTTTTTTTCACTAAGTGATAGCTTTAAAGAGTACCTTCAGTTTTCTTGAATATCCAAACCTAATAGTATTTAAGAATTCAGTATAAATGAATCAGAAGTGAGCATATTAAATTTCCTTTGGAATACACCAAACATTTAGAGCTAACATTAAATATTAAAGACAAAGGAGATTTCCATAATACAAGCTAAAGCTCAAACTTGATACCAAAAGCAAAAAAAAAAAAAGGGTGAAGAAACTTAGCAAATAATCGCTCTTTTAAACATTAGGCAAGTGGAATCATTATATTTGTCCTTCAAAGAGAAGACTAATCTAAAACCTGCACTGATTCTAGCCCTTAGTGTTATGAAGGAATACCACATTAACTTCCAATTCCAGTAACAGGTAAACTTTAATTGTCACTTTCTTGCACTGAAAGGAATAAATCCATACTTTTCTCCTTGGGTGAATTCTGAGTCAGAGAGAGAGAGAGAGGAAAAATAAAACAACATCAGCCATATCACATACTCTAGGGAATGTTAATATTGTTAGGAGTCTTGGATTTCTTTTGAATGAAAACACCAAAGCGCATGACATATTATTTCTTCAAGAAAGTTTTCCTTCTGCCTTCAATTAACATTGCACAGAAATTATCTTTAATGACTCATGAGTGGATATGTATCCTTATCTGAATGTACATAAAAATAAATATTTTCCTAAAACATATATCTCATATAATTTGTTTGAAATATTACATTTTTCATTGCAAAAACCCTTGACAAGCACTGAATCAGTTGTCAGGTTAAAAGTATAAGTAATCAATAATACAATTCTAAGTTTTTCAAACTATATTTACATTTTTATAACTAAGAAAAAATATTGGGAAGAGAAAAGGGTTCTTCTTGGTTCTCAGAGAAGCTAGGAGTCATTTTCTCTCATATACTTATAAAGTCTCAATTATTCCTGAAAATGGAAGAGGTAAATTCATGTATAATTCAAAGCATGAATAACAACAAATTATATTTTATTTGGCTTTGCACCACATAATTTTTGGGGCAGAGACTCTACCTTCTGACATGTAAGCTGAAACTGGAATGATGAGTAGGACTTGGGCAGGTTAAAGTGGTGACACATAGTGCAACTGGAAATGAAGTAGTTCAATAAATCTTGTGTAAAGTACAACAGCAAGGACTTCTATTATGTTGATAGCTAAATTAAATGCATTTTATTTTTGCTTCCATGAAAAATTAGAATTATAACCTAGCTGACTTTTCCAGTGGGATATAAGTAAACCTGAATTAAGATTTAGAAAATTTCTATTTTGGTCCTGGCTCTCTCAGTAACTTGTAAGCTTTATGTTCTCATGCAACTAGTGTTACCTTTCTAGACCTCCTGTATTTCACATGTAAAATGATGAAATTGCATTAAGCCATCTTTAGGGTGTTTTCAGATTTTAAAATCAGTATATCCATAATTCTAGTACTGAAGCTGACTCTCTCAGGGGGAAAAATGGACTAGAGCACCATGTCTTAAACTTGTTTCTATTAGACACACGATAAAAAATGAGATGCTTTTGTGGTTGTTGCCCATCCCCTTTCTCTCCTTCTCTTCTTTCTTGAACCTACCTCACTACTCCACTAAAGCTGTCTATTCAAAGTCATTAATGACTCTACGTTGACAATCAGAAGACCAGTTCTTGGTCCTTATCTTACTATACCTTTCAGCAGCATTTGACTCAATGAATTGTCTGCTTTTTCTTGAAACACTTTATTCATCTGGTTCCTGGAAGATTGTTCTGTCTAAAATCTCTTCCCACCTCAATGTACTAGTTCTCATAGACTTTTGCTTGATCCTTTTTTCTTGACCTCTAATGGTTGAAACACTTTAAGCAACAGTTCTCAGATCTAATTGCTTCTTTATCTACATTCATTGGATAAGACAGATCTTATCCCATTCTAATGGCTTTAAGAAGATAATAGCATCACTCATCAAGAACTAACCCTTTAGCTACAATCTCAGAATCCAACTATTGATATCTTTACTTGGTTATTGATTGGCATTTCAGACTTAACCTGTCCCAAACCAATATCTTGATGCCCACCATCTCCCTTCTTCCATAATTTCTTTCCTTTTAATCACCCCACCTAACTAAAGGTCAATAATGTTTTTCCAGTGGTTTAACCAAAACTTTAAGACTATTCTTAACTAATCTCTTGAACAGAAACTCTATCTTATAATTTGAAAATCTTATTTTTCTAATATTATATTATAGGTGCAGAAAATTTAATTCATCCTACTTATTGACCCATTACACACTTATTTATTCACATGGAGACATTAATAAAGTAATAAGCATTCATGAACCTATCATTCAGTATAAAAACTGACTGTGGCTGAATGGATAATTTATATACATTCCCCAATATCCACTCCATTCCCTGCTACTCCTAACCCAAAGTAAAAACCATTAAAATTTGTGTTTCATCATTTTTTCTATAGTTTTATATACTTTTAAACTCATCTATATGTATCCCTATGCATTTTATTTGTTTATTAACATCATAAAAAAGGTTTCCATGGTGTATGCAAACTTGTTTTTTACTTTATATTATTGGGATTCATGTTGATTGTGACATGTTCCTGAGGTTACTTCATTCTGACTACTGCATATTTCATTATGTGATTATCCTACAGTTGATAAATTCACTCACATGTCAATAAACTCAAAGGATGCTTCTAGGTTTTGGCCACTGTGAACAGTGCCTCTACGCCCAATCTTAAACATATGGAAAGTTTCTCTCAGGTTCTAAAAGATGTTCTTAGTTTCTTACCCAGATTCTTAGGGATTCTTTTTACTGGATGTCACTGGTCCTGCTGCTAAAAATTTGGACCTGTAACATTCCTTGGAGGATTTTTCCTGAGAAATAGGTGCAGCCTCACCTGAGTTACCTGCACCATGCCCCTTCCTCCCTACCCTTCCCACAGCTGGGAGGAAGGCAGATAAGGGTCACTGAAAGTGGTCAGAAGCCTTTCTCCCTTGCCTCAGTTCAGTTCAGTTGCTCAGTCATGTCAGACTCTTTGCAACCCCATGGACTACAGCATGCCAGGCTTCTCTGTCCTTCAGCAACTCCCAGAGCTTGCTCAAGCTCATGTCCATTAAGTTGATGATGCCATCCAACCATATCATACTCTGTCATCCCCTTCTCTTCCTGCCTTCAATCTTTCCCAGCATCAGAGTCTTTTCCAAAGAGTCAGCTCTTCACACCAGGTGGCCAAAGTATTGGAGTTTCAGCTTCAGCTGAAATCCTTCCATCGAATATTCAGGACCAATTTCCTTTAGGACGGACTGGTTGGATCTCCTTGCAGTTCAAGGAACTCTCAAGAGTCTTCTGCAACACCACACTTCAAAAGCATCAATTCTTCAGTGCTAAGTTTTCTTGCCTCAAGACAAGGATAATTCTGTAAAGGGATCACATGAAATATCATCCTTGCTTAGCTCCATTGTTTTTCCTAACCTGCTTCCTAACTCCCTTGTAAGTTTCTGTTGCTTACATTGCCTTTACAAATCATTACTCACGAATCCCTTTCTCTCTTCCAGGGAATTTAACCCAAAACAAACCTACAGTTGTAGGGTACAAGAAAATACAATCTTATAATACACTGCCTATTTTTCAAAGAATTGTATTGATTTACATTCCCACAAGTAACACATGAATCTATGGACCACATCTCCATCATTTAGTATTGTCAGATTTTTAGAAAGTTTTCCAATGGAATAAACTAATATCTCATTGTAATCCTAATACAGTTTTCATAGTCACTAATAAAGTTGAATATTTTTTCATACTTATTAGCCATATATGTTTTTTATAACATGCTGGTTCATGTCTTTTTCATTCATTTTAAATTAGTTCTTGAGAATCCCAGGGATGGGGTCACACAGAGTCGGACACGACTGAAGTGACTTAGCAGTAGCAATAAATTAGTTCTTCAGCTTTAAAATCAAATCATAATGGATTTTTATACTTGCTTATATTAATAATCTTTTGTTATTTGTAGACATTGTATTTTCTAGTTATAACTCTCTCTTAAGCATTTTAACAAGAAATAAAAAAATAATTTAAACATAGTAAAATGTATGATTTCTTTCACAGTTAGATATTTTTGTTTTGATTATTAAAAATTTTCCTACCCTAAGATCTAAATTTTGGTATGTAGTGTATTCTCTATTATTTATTTCTGGGTATTTTTGAATTCCTCATAGACTATCTTCTTCAATTATGATTTATTTATTAGTGCATGATTGTTTAATTTCTAATTATTCAGGACATTTTCATATATCTCTTGCTATGTACTCAGTTCAGTTCAGTTCAGTCGCTCAGTTGTGTCCGACCCTTTGTACTAACCTAATTATTTTGTGATCAGGGAATATGATGTGCTAATAGCTATTCCATACCTATCCTACTTCAAAGGTTTTTTAATTTTGCTTTTGGGCCTTTTTACATGATTAGTACTTGTAAATATTCTATGTAAGTCTGAGAAAAATTTTCTAGTTGCTGGATGCAGATTTTTTTTTTTTAATCTATCAAATGAATGTTATTATACTTATTTTGGGAGTCTGTTTTCTGTGTTTGAAGCTATTTTGTGCTTGACTTCCTTGGCAGTCCAGTAGCTAGGATTCTGCACTTCCAATGAAGGGGATCTAGGTTCAATCCCTGGAAGGGAAACTAAGATCCCACAAGCCAAGTGGCAAAAAAAAAAAAAAAATTATTTTATGTTGAAATTCCCTCTGATTATGGTGATTTTTCTAATTTCTCCTTGTAGTTTTGCTTCACACACTCTGAGATCATTTTATTTACTGCACATATTTTTAGAATTTCTATGTCTTCTTGGCGAAGTGAGCATTGTATTCTCATGTAGTGATCCCCCTCTGAGGTTTACAATGCTCTATCCGTACTATATCACCTCAGGTCCATCTGGGGCTTCCCTGGCGACTCTGTAGTAAAGAGTCAGCCTGCAGTACAGGAGATGCAGGAGACAAGGGTTTGTTCCTTGAGTTGGGAAGATCCCCTGGAGGAGGGCATGGCAACCCACTCCAGTATCTTGCCTGGAGAATCCCATGGACAGAGCAACCTGGAGGGCTATAGTCCATAAGTTCACAAAGAGTTAGACATGACTGAAGTGACTGAGCAAGGTCCACTTACTACCCAGAAGCCAGAGTGACCCTTTAAAACATAAGTGAGCATGCTTTACCCACCTGCTGAAAATTATTGTGTACCCTGTGACTGAGAACAAAGTTCGTGATGTTACTCTCTACTTTTGCTGAAAATAGCTGCCCCATTTAGCTCATCTCTTCCCAACCTCCCCCCTGCTCTTTCCTCCACAGTCACAGAAGCATTTTTGCTTCTCTGAGCAGACCAAACACGTGCTTAGTCCAGAACTTCGATTTCCTATTGCCTATGCTATAATGACTCCTTCCACACAAAACTGCAGAACTTACTCATTTGCTTCACTCATATCACTTTATTTTAAAACATTTCAAAACACCACTCCCTAACGCGTACCATGTCCCTGCCCTTTACCTTGTCTTGTGCATGCGTGCATGCGTGTGTGTGTGTGTGTGTGTATGTGTGTGTGTGTGTGTGTGTGTGTGTTTGAACTGAAATACAGTTGATTTGGGCTTCCCTGTTTCCTCAGACGGTAAAGAATCTGCCTGTAGATCTGAGTTCTTCCTACAGATTCTGGTTTGATCCATGGGTCAGGAAGATTCCCTGGAGAAAGGGATGGCTACCCACTCCAGTATTTTTGCCTGGAGAATCCCAAGGACAGAGGAGCCTGGGGTGGGAGGGCTACAATCCATAGAGTCACAAAGAGTCAGACACGACTGAAGTAACTAACAGACTTTACACTCAGTTGATTCACGATGTTCTATTAGCTTCTTGTGTACAGCAAAGTGATTCTATTATACGTATACCTATTATTTTTCATTATGGTTTATTATAAGGTATTGAATATAGTTCCCTGTAATTTAAGTAGGATTTTGTTATCTGTTTTATACATAGTAGCTTGTATCTGCTAATCCCAAACTCCTAATTTATTGCTCCACACCTTTACCATTTGGTAACCATAAATTTATTTTCTATGTCTATGAATCTGTTTCCACTTTGTAAATAAGTTCATATGTGTTGCATATTTGCTTGATACCATATGATAACTATCTTTCTATCTGACTTCCTTCAATTAGAATGATAACCTCTAGGTTCATCTGTGTTGCTGCAAATAACAATATTTCCTTTTTTTTAATATCTGAGTCATATTCTATTTCTCCTGGCAATCTTGATGCCAGCTTGTGTCTCATCCAGCCTGGCATTTCACATGATGTACTCCGCATATAAGTTAAATAATCAAAATGATGGCAAAAAGCAAAGAACTAAAGAGCCTCTTGATGAAAGTGAAAGAAGAGAGTGAAAAAGTTGACTTAAAACTCAGCATTCAGAAAACTAAGATCATGGCATCTGGTCCCATCACTTCATGGCAAATAGGTGGGGAAACAATGGAAACAGTGAGAGATTTTATTTGAGGGGGCTCCAAAATCACTGCAGATGGTAACTAAACCCATGAAATCAAAAGATGCTTGCTGCTTGGAAGAAAAGCTATGATCAACCTAGACAGCACATTAAAAAGCAGAGACATTACTTTGCCAACAAAGGTCCATCTAGTCAAAGCTATGATTTTTCCAATAGTCATATATGGATGTGAGAGTTGGACTATAAAGAAAGCTGAGTGCTGAAGAATTGATGCTTTTGAACTGTGGTGTTGGAGAAGACTCTTGAGAGTCCCTTGGACTGCGAGGAGATCCAACCAGTCCATCCTAAAGGAAATCAGTCCTGAATATTCATTGGAAGGACTGATGCTAAAGCTGAAACTCCAATATTTTGACCACCTGATGCAAAGAACCAACTCATTGGAAAAGACCCTGATGCTAGGAAAAATTAAAGGCAGGAGGAAAAGGGGATAACACTGGATGAGATGGTAGTATGGCATCACCAAAACAATGGACATGAGTTTGAGTAGGCTCCAGGAGTTGGTGATGGACAGGGAAGCCTGGCTTGCTGGAGTCCATGGTGTCACAAAGAGTCAGACACGACTGAGTGACTGATCTGAACGGAACGGAACTGAACACATTCCACGAGCTTTCCTAGTGATTTAATGATAAAAAAATCTGCCTGCAATGCAGGAGACCAGGTTTTATCCCTGGGCTGGGAAGATCCCCTGGAGAAGGAAGTGACAACTCACTTCAGTATTCTTCCCTGGGAAATCCCATAGAGAGAGAAGCCTGGAGAACTACAGTCCACAGGCTGCAAAAGAGTAGAACAGGGCTGAGTGACTAAACAACAACATATTTCATTTTATGTATGTGTGTGTGTATATGTACACACACATATGCACCATCCATTTTATCCATTCATCTGTTGTGTTTTTTGTGTGTTTTTAAAGGTCTTTCATCATTATTTGTTTTCCTATCAGTTTCATAAAAGTAAAGCTTTTATTTTCACCTCCAACTCTTAAGCCTTCTTTCTCCCCCTCTATCTTTTATTTTTGCTGCTTGATCTCAGTTTTTAACTGCATGTTAAACTGGTATATTCTAAGAGTTTCAGAATTAAGAGTGTGTGATTGAATGTTAAGTTTACCATTAAAGGGAATAAATAGAGAGTATAACAGTTATATGTAATCTTCAAAACATCATGAAACATAATGGGCATAAATTGATGAAATTCAAGGGATCAGGATTCCACTATTGAGTATTTAAATATTTTGCAGGACACAAATGTTGGCATTCATGGGGTTATTACTCAATCTCCCTTCAAAGAGAAAGCGGTTATGACAAATATAGTCAGCTGACAGCCATTACTTGCCACATCTTTGGGATCTACCACTATGTCCAGCTTGAGGAATCTTTCTCAGCCGCTCCCATAAACTGACTGATGACAGTGTCTTGTTAGAGTTAAGGCATTCCTGCCAAATGCCGCAAAACTCTAATGAGAAATCCTTGCTCTGGACCTCCCCGGTAGGCTGGTTAAGATTTTCTCAGCGCTCATTGTAGTTTGGGGCTCCCCCTATCCAGTCCTTTCTTTCTTTCCTGCACGGGTATCAGGCCCACATTACAGTCTGAAGACTCTCTGCCTATTCCTATTTCATCTCCCCTATATCCTTCACAGTCACCCTCCCATGTCCCCCTCCCCTGTATCTCTTTCACTTAAAAAAAAATTGGAGGATAATTGCTTTACAATATTGTGTTGGTTTCTGTTGTACAACAACGTGAATCAGTTATAAGTATACATATATCCCCTCCCTCTTAAGCCTCTCTCCCACCACCACCCCCATCTCTTTCACTTCTAATTCCTTCTTGGCATCTGCTTCTAACTCAGATTTACAACAAACAATAGCTCTTATTTGAGGCTGCTGCTGCTACTAAGTCACTTCAATGGTGTCTGACTCTGTGCGACCCCATAGACAGCAGCCCACCAGGCTCCCCCGTCCCTGGGATTCTCCAGGCAAGAACACTGGAGTGGGTTGCTATTTTCTTTTCCAATGCGTGAAAGTGAAGTCACTCAGTCATGTTTGACTCTTAGTGACCCCATCCACTGCAGTCTACCAGGCTCCTCCGTCCATGGGATTTTCCAGGCAAGAGTAGTGGAGTGGGGTGCCTTCTCCGTTATTTGAGGCCATTGAAATAAAAAGCACCAGGACATTAATTGGGATAGGTTTGAAATCTATAGGCTATTCAATTATTCGATAAATAGTTGAGAACTACTGTGCACCCATATGGTTGTCTTAAGAACAAACAGGATGTATAATTTCATAATTAAAGCATTTCTACTTCCTGTTCACATTCTAGTCTTTGAATTCAGAGAAAATGTCTCCTCCTGCTCTCCTAGTGTTTGGGTCATGATTATAAATTACCAGAATGTCACCTTATCTCTTGTGAAATGAAATAATTTACACTTTATATTACTTGTTTTCATAGACTAGTCATGTTTGCCAGATGGTGATAGGTCATAAAAAATAAATAAATAGAACCAAATACCTAACTGCCCATTAAAGAGCAAAATAGTAGCAAAATCAAAACAGATTATATTTTTGAAATACTTAGATTATATAATTGGAATCCAAACAAAACCGCAAATCACATAACAAACTATTATCAAGGATTGGGACTATATTTCTAAAATAAAGTTCACTTTTTATGCAATAGATGTGTCCTGGAAAGTTATACACAAATTGAATTTGTCTAATCAAATCATACACTAATGTTTTTTGTTAAGGGAAATTATGAATCTCTTACCAAAAAATTGTCCAGAGGTTTATACTGGATTTGCTTGAATCAAGGTAAATTCTCAGGATGGCATCTTTCAATATATTAAAAGTGACAAATAATTGGAAAGGAAATATCTGATGAATAAATTCAAAAGCTATAGCTTGGAGTCTAGACTCCTGCAAAATAAAGGAGCAATGTCCCTGGGTCAATTTGATTCAGTAAATTTGTGAAATAATCAGTTATTTTTAAAGCTGTACCACATTCTTTAAGTATCAAAGTTATCTTTCCTTCCAAGTACTTCAGGAACCAAGTAAGAACAAGTTTTCTTTCTACAATACATATTAATAGCCTCCTCTTTCCCAAGAATATTTTTATTGAACTACATACTCATGCATATAAAATTCAAGATACTTCATTACCTTATGAACTATTAATATGATATTTTAACATACAATTTCAAAATTAGAGTTCATCTAAAAGAGATCTAAAAGAATAAAGGATGATCATATTATCTAGTTTCTGGAGAAAAAAACCTAATCTGCTAAGCAATAACATCTAAATGTCAAAATCTATTATTAAGCAAAACCTTCTCAAATGCTTCCATCACCAAAAGAAACTAGCATGTTAAACCACCTAACTCCAAATTCATTCTTATTTTCATAACAGAAACTGAACACATTACTACCACAATGAAATATATCCAGTCGATAAAATATTTCTATGCTGACTTCATGAAAAGTTTTTGCTTGGATGAAGATAAAGATGAGGACAAATTTGCCCCTGATCAGAACATAGGAACACCAAATGGCAGCCAGTAATGTCCTGAAAGTGGTTTTTGAAATTTCTGTTTTTCAGAGGGTTTCCCAAATGGCTCTTTTTGATACTGCAAGCAGATTGCTTCAAAGGGCCAGCCATTTCTCTAGAGTTCACTTAAATATCTGTGAGCATGATCTTATTGGGTTACGTATTAGATGTATACTGATTATTCAGTTAGCTTCCCCAGGACACTGTAGTTAAGGGGTTATACTGGCTTTCCATTCAAAGGCACAGCTAATATTGAATGCAGAGCAGAACTACCTTTGAATTCACAGTCACTGTTAGCCTTTTTAGCATGAAATGTCATGTGTTGTGGACTTTGAAGATACAGTGCCTGAATCCACATGCTTTCAGTTTTCAAACAAAAGAAAATGTAGAATTGTACAATATCACATTGTTCTTATCTAGGACTGAAGTTGAGAAAGTATTAAAAAGAAATAATAATTAACACAACTATTTAACTAAACTCAGCAGTATTTCAACTGCATAGGAGAAATCTGATGGCAGAGACCCTAGTATAACTTCATACATATTTCAGAAGTTGTTCCTTATAATCCAGTCTTGACTCCTGAAATTATATTAAGCATTGTCTTGATTCTTCTTTGAATATTTAATGTCTCAAATTTATTATGTATTTATTTTTGCACAATCTATTCTCTAAGAATAGACCTAATAGAGAATAGAAAAGCATCATTCCAAATCAGCATTAGGGGCTTCAACAGTAATATCATACAGTAGTTATCTAGTTGATATATCCACATTCTGCCTGACAGAAAGACAGCCCTTCATTGCTTCTTTTCAGGATATAATACAGAATAGAATATACAAGTTGCTCTTGGCTTTAGTTTTATGAATTTTCCTTTAAAGAAGGGGCTTTTGGTAACTGAAATGTTAAAAGAAGTTAGTCTACTTAAAATAGTCATTCAGGAAGCATACCTTTGTCTACTGTGACCTTGCTTAGTTATTTAAGATAAAAGACAAAAGCCTACAGGACTTATTTGCAAACAAAACTTACTATGATCCCTGGAGCATGCTCAGGTAGCCAGCAACCAGCTTATACAGGAACTCAAAGGAGCTTGTCTCATCTATGCCCTCTTATTCTCCTTCCCTCCATCTCAGATAACTCAGGAAATTCAGTCTTTGTGTCTTATTTTTCTCACTTTTCTTTGTTTCTTCAAAACGGCTATGAAGCAATTACTGCTTTAAGTTATTTTTCTTGCTTTCTAATATATGTGTCCAAATCCTAGCATTCTAGGCTATATAAAAATAAAAAAAGATGCTCTCCTAATTTTTAAAAATTTATTATTTTTTTAATTGAAGGATATTGCTATAAAGCAATATTGTATTGGTTTCTGCCAAACATCAACATGAATCAGACATAGCTATACATATGTCCCTTCCCTCTTGAATCTGCGTCCCACCTCCTTCCCCATCTGATCCCTCAAAGTTGTTGCAGAGCCCTAAAAGTAATATTGGGAAGAGAAAAATGTATTCACAGATTAATTTATGTAATTATCTCCCCTTCTATTGCAAACATTGGCACATGAACTCCAAAAACAAACATTTTAAGAAGGGCACTGAAGCCAATAGAAAATCAACCCTGAATATTCATTGGAAGGACTGATGCTGAAGCTGAAGCTCTAATACTTTGGCCATCTGATGCGAAGAGCCAACTCATTGGAAAAGACCCTGATGCTGGAAAATACTGAGGGCAGGAGGAGAAGGAGACAGAGAATGAGATGGTTGGATGGCATCACTGACTCAAAGAATATGAGTTTGAGCAAACTCCAGGAGATAATGAAGGGCAGGGAAGCCTGGCATGCTGCAGTTCACGGGGCTGCAAAGAGTGGAACATGACTTAATGACTGAAAAATAACAGCAACATGTAATAAGCGCTATAAAGGCAGAGATTTGAAATGTTGGTAAATCCACAGGAGGACGAACATGGAAGCAAATTACTCCTCTCAAGGACTTTGCAAATGATACCATCCTGAAAGCAGGTAAATTTCCTAATTTGCATGGGATTTTATAACTTGTAAATACAGGTGTTAGAAATGAAAAATCCTAAGAGTTCAAATGATTTAAAGGATGATTTTTAATCTTGGAGAGGTATGAACAGTTTAATTCTGTTTGATTTTTGGTAGGGCATTTTTGCTCTTGGTTATACTGGGCATGAAGATTTAACATAATGAAGGGTGAATTTGAGTTATGAAAGTGCTAATTTTTATAAATCAGTGGCTGTTTGGAGAACATATGCCTGGGGAATTAAGTTTAGCTGAGTTATGTTGAAGAAAGTTTGTAGAATTGAGACCTTCGGGCCAAACATGGCTGTGAAATACAATGCAATATTTTTTTTATTTTTTTTGGAAGTGGAAGACACTTTACTCTCTAGGATATGATTCTGTGTTCTTTTATTCTTTCCAAAACATGGAGATATCCACAAGGATCTGTTGAAGAATTTTATAATTTCCTAGAATTTATTTTCTTTTCTTTCATCTTCAAACACATATTCTGGTTCAATTTGACCTACATTTTTACATAATTTGCATTCTGTAATAGTCATTTATTGCTTATATAAAAATCAGCCCCAAATTTAGAAGCTTACAAAAATAACCAATTTTATTGTATTTTTGATGGTTCAGTTGCTTGATCAAGGCTCTATTACCTGACTCTTCTACTCCATGAAGTGTTGAATGAGGTTTGAGGCAGGCAGGCATTTGTGATCAGTCATGTGACTCTTTGCAAGAGTCATCCGACTCTGCAACCCCATCGGCTATAGGGCACTAGGCTCCTTTGTCCATGGGATATTCCAAGCAAGAATCCTGGAATGGGTTGCTATTTCCTCCTCCAGGAATCTTCCCAACTCACAGATTGAACCCATGTTTCCTGCATCTCCTGCACTGGCAGGCAGATTCTTTACTACTGCATCACCTGGGAAACCCTAAGGTTTCCTTAGGTTACCTAAGGTTATTCAGTAGACAGATGGACCAATCTTGAGTTTCCAAGATAGTTTCACTCACAAGTCTGGAGCCTTTGTAGCAATAATGGGGATGTTGGGTTTAGCTAGGACTTTCCACAAAAACACCTGCACATGCCCTCACCTGCACATTCTCAGAGCACTCACATTTCCTAGATGGTTTTTGGCCCCAAAGAAACTGTTTCGTGAAAAATGGGTGGAAACTAGTCTTTACAACATAGCCTTGGAAATCACAAATTATCACTTTTGTCACTTTTTATTACGGAATTAGATACCCTCTCTAAGTGAGAGGAATAGAAGAAATTGCAAACATCTTTAGCCTATCACAGTCTGATGTGTGCTCATCAATTATTTACATTTCTCTCACTTGAAAAATAAACTCTTTGCCCTTTTGAAGCCCCCCAAATAGTCATCTCATTACAACAATGGGCTCAGATTCTAATTTCAGATTTTTACGTCTAAATCAACTCCAGCTTAGAAAATATAATTGCATATATTTCTGCATAAAACTATCACAAAACATAATGGCTTAAATATATTTGTCATTACTTCTTGTAATTTTATGGATTTACTAGACCCAGCTTTATATTCTCATTGAGTATCTCTCACGTTGTTAGCTTCAGGCAGGACCTGCAATTAGAATTACGTAAAGACTTTTTTATTCCATCTGGTTCCTGGGCTGGGAAGCTTTGAAGAAAACTGGGATATCTTCATCCATATTCCCCCAGGTAGCCTCTTCAAATGGCTTAGTTGAGTTTTCTCAGCAGAATAGGTGGACTTCTATATCTCCCAGAGTGAGAGTTTCAAAAGACAGGAAGAAGATTCTTGTCATTAAAGACTCAGAACTGAATACCAGTAAAATGTCGTAATTTGCCACCATAATTTACTACCCAGAAGCTACCCAGATTCAAGAGACATATACTCTACATTCATAAGAGAAATGCCAAACAACTTGTAGCCATGTCTAATCTTCCACAATTCCAGGCAACCACACTTTATTAATATTTACAAAAGCAATATTAATTTTGGAGATATTAATATCTCCAAAGGCAAAAACACACTCATGCCCTTCCCAAAGTCTTATCCAATCATAGTATCAGGTTGAGGCTCACTTTTAGAATCTTTTCACCTAATGGAGTTTTCAGTGTACATGATCCTCATAGTTGTGATTCCCCTAGTACATCCCTTAGTAGGGTTTCATTCAATATGAAGACTTGGTAATTATGAGACAAGTTAACTGACCTCCACCACACACACATCCAACAAATGATGATACAGTCTTAGGATAATCACAATAGACTGTCCCTTTCATGGAAGTAGGAGGAGAGCAAGACACACATAGCAGTCATCATGGCCCATAGAAATTCTGAAATACAGCTGAGCACATGTTGACAATGTATGCATTAGTAATCTCCTTTGATCCTCAAAAATGACTCCTTGATTCTGCTTTCTGGGTTTTTTTTTTTTTTTTTTTTTTCCTTGCCCTTGAATTCACCTTTTCTTCTTTCATGAGAAATGGTCAGTATTTGACATTATATAAAATTATATAATTTTCTTCTGCTTCCTGTTTGTAGAAGTTTAGAGTACTAAAGTCAATTTACCTGTGTGTACTCTCCCTATTCCTTTTAGGCTAAGCTGGTAGTCCAAGTTTGTGAGTTTTCTGTAAGTCTTGTAGGGATTCACTCAAATAGAAAACACTTAAAAATTGCCTTGAGACAAACACCTTTCCATCAGTTCAATTCAGTCGCTCAGTGGAGTCCGACTCTTTGTGACCCCATGAACCACAGCACACCAGGCCTCCCTGTCCACCACCAACTCTTGGAGTTTACCAAAACTCGTGTCTATTGAGTCGGGGATGCCATCCAACCATCTCATCCTCTGTCATCCCCTTCTCCTCCCACCTACAATCTTTCCCAGCACCAGGGTCTTTTCAAATGAGTCAGCTCTTCACATCAGGTGGCTAAAATATTGGAGTTTCAGCCTCAACATCAGTCCTTCCAATGAACACCCAGGACTGATTGCCTTTAGGATGGACTGGTAGGATCTCCTTGCAGTCCAAGGGACTCTCAAGAGTCTTCAACACCACAGTTCAAAAGCATTAATTCTTCTGTGCTCAGCTTTCTTTATAGTCCAACTCTCACATACATACATGACCACTGAAAAAAACCACAGCCTTGACTAGACAGACTTTTGCTGACAAAGTAATGTCTCTGCTTTTTAATATGCTGTCTAGGTTGGTCATAATTTTTTTACCAAGGAGCAAGTGTCATTTAATTTGATGGCTGCAGTCACCATCTGCAGTGATTTTGGAGACCAGAAAAATTAAGTCCGCCACTGTTCCCACTGTTTCCCCATCTATTTCCCATGAAGTGATGGGATTGAATGCCATGATCTTAGTTTTCTGAATGTTGAGCTTTAAACCAACTTTCTCACTCTTCTCTTTCACTTTTATCTAGAGGCTCTTTAGTTCTTCTTCACATTCTGCCATAAGGGTGGTGTCATCTGTATATCTGAGGTTGTTGGTATTTCTCCCAGCAATCTTGATTCCAGCTTGTGCTTCTTCCAGCCCAGCTTTTCTCATGATATACTCTGCATATAAGTTAAATAAGCAGGGTGACAATATACAACCTTGATGTCCTCCTTTTCCTATTTGGAACCAGTCTGTTGTTCCATGTCCAGTCCTAACTGTTGCTTCCTGACCTGCATACAGGTTTCTCAAGAGGCAGGTCAGGTGGTCTGGTATTCCCATCTCTTTCAGAATTTTGCCCAGTTTCTTGTAATCCACACAGTCAAAGGCTTTGGCATAGTCAATAAAGCAGAAATAGATGTTTTTCTGGGAACTCTCTTGCTTTTCTGATGATCCAGCAGATGTTGGCAATTTGATCTCTGGTTCCTCTGCCTTTTCTAAAACAGCTTGAAGATCTGGAAGTTCACAGTTCAAGTATTATTGAAGCCTGGCTTGGAGAATTTTGAGCATTACTTTGCTACCATGTGAGATGAGTGCAATTGTGTGATAGTTTGAGCATTCTTTGGCATTGCCTTTCTTTGGGATTGGAATGAAAACTGACCTTTTACAGTCCTGTGGCCACTGCCGAGTTTTCCAAATTTGCTGACATATTGATTGAGTGCAGCACTTTCACAGCATCATCTTGCAGGATTTGAAATAGCTCAACTGGAATTCCATCACCTTCACTTGCTTTGTTTGTAGTGATGCTTCCTTGACTTTGCATTCCAGGATGTCTGGCTCTAGGTGAGTGATCACAACCATCTGGGTTGTGAAGATCTTTTTTGTACAGTTCTTCTTGCCACCTCTTCTTAATATCTTCTGCTTCTCTTAGGTCCATACCATTTCTGTCCTTTATTGAGCCCATCTTTGCATGAAACGTTCCCTTGGTATCTCTCATTTTCTTGAAGAGATCTCTAGTCTTTCACATTCTATTGTTTTCTTTCCTCTGATCACTGAGGAAGGTTTTCTTATCTCTCCTTGCTATTCTTTGGAACTCTGTATTCAAATGGGTATATCTTTCCTGTTCTCCTTTGCTTTTCGCTTCTTTACCCAAAACCCATGTTTTACTGCCTTAGAGGTAATCTTTTCCTTGAGAACATGTTTTACCTTGAGAATATTTCACTAGGAGAGATGGAGAATGAGAGACAGCTTTAATTTCAGGTCTAGCATGTCTTGGCTCATTTATGTTTCCTCTAAATTCTGCTGGAAGACTGAAACATTTTATCTTTAGGTTACCTCTCTTTTCATATTTTATCTTAAGGACGTGTAAGAAGTCAGTTGGTACTTTTTATATTCTTCCTGGAAATCTCTCCAGTGAGATCAATGAGTTCATTTGGTGACCTTTTTATTTTCCCCATTACTGCAGATAGCAGAGCTGCCAAAATTTGCCATTATATAAAGAGGGTCCTTTTCTGTAACCTCTAAATGTTTTACTTGTGATCTTTTGATCCCTCACTAATAGTCTTTTTGAGGCCTTTATAACTTGCAAAAAATTTCCTCAAATTTTTGTCCAGTTTGAACCTGTCACCTGTGCTCAAAGCCAAGGTCACATGTTTTAGGTTTGTCACAGAGTCAGACACGACTGAGTGACTGAACTGAGCTGAACTGAAAGGCAAGTTCCCACTTCCTGCTTCCAGTTTCTGTTCTCGTTATCTAATAAATAACTCCAATTTGGCTTATTAAAATATTTGATTTATTATATTTCAAGGTTTTTCAGGGTCACAAATTAGATCAGGATTCAGGGAACTTTCCTTTTATATTTTCTTAGGTTATTCAGTCATATTCATCTGGCAGAGGCTGGTAAAAAAAAAAAAAAAGATCAAATATGATGACTTATGTATCTAGAGCCTTCCCAGGGGTATCTGGAAGCCTAACCTCTTCTGGTGTTGTCCCCTAGAGTGCCTACAAGTGACCTCTTTAGCTTAATTGTCTTAAGATAGAAGGACTTCTTATATAGTGCCAGAGGGCTCCAAAGAGAGGGACTTCCCTGGAGGTTCAGTGACTAAGACTTTGCCTTCCAAGACAGACGGTATGGGTTCCATCCAGCTGGTTGAGAAGCTAAGATCCCACATGCCTCACAGCCCAAAAACCAAAATATAAAACAGAAGCAATATCGTAACAAATTCAGCAAAGACTTTTAAAAAGGTCCACATTGGAAAAAAAAAAAGACAGGGAGAGAGAGAATGTTATATAAGCTTGAGGAGGGGGTTGGGGGGATGTTGAAGGATCGAATGACCTGGCCTTGAAAGTCCCAGATTTTCGTTTCTACTTCATTCAGTTGGCCCAGTGAGTTACCACAACCCATATTTAAGATGAGGAAAATCATACTCTATCTTTAAGTGAGTAGCAAATAATTTGCAGCCATTTTAAAATGTACTGCACATTTCAACTACACATTGAATCATTTTTTATTAAAAAAAATCTTTTAATATGGACTTTTGGGTATCTTCTATGTGAAGTTTGTTTTGAAACTGGTGGTTTATTCTTCAGTAAATAATTTTGCTGTACTTAAGATTCATATCATTAGTTTTCATGAGGAAATTCTTTGTGTTTTGAGGTAACTAGACTGCATATGTATGTTTATAATCCTAGCTATTAAAATGTTACAAGTGTATGCAGTTATGACTCTGGTTCTGAAGTACAGATATTGCTTTGGAAGATAAAATATTGTGTAGGGATGATGTAATGGTTTTGTTTAAAATTAAATTGGGGAAACTTTTCCCCATTCCAGAGATAATTCACATAAGCACTGTAATGTATTAGGCCTTGCAAAGGTAAATCTATAACTTAGTTGTAATGAAAATACTATTACTTGTTGTAAAATAGATAGAAAACCCGACCCAAATTTTACCTTTCCCAAATCCCTGTCCTTGTCAAGTAACTTCATAGGTACTTTATAAATATACTTCCCCCTACTCCTACTCTGGGTCTTGTTCAATACATTTAGAAATGAGTGTGTCAATTGTGAACCTGGGTTTCATGAGTCTTTGCATGCTTGTACTTCTGTAATTGTCATAACAATGTTCTCAGACCAGCTTAATGTAGAAGTGATAAATGGACCATATCTGAGTTGCTCAAGTCATTCCAGCCAGAACCAGCCTGGATTAGCCAATAGTCAGTACACCTGCAGACATGTGAGTGAATCTAAAAATCAGAAGAACCCCAAGCAAAGCAAAGCCTAAATCATGAGCACACACTCAACAGCTAAATAATTTTGTTTTAAGTCACTTACTTTCAGAATAGTTGCTCATTGAGCATTATTGTAGCAAGTAACTGATACAGAAATTTATCCTAAGAGTTGGGTGATACTGTAATAAAAATCTAAACTATATGGAGCAATGTAGGGACAAATTATTAGCAGAAGGCTGGAAGTGCAGTGAAGAGATATTAAAAGGAGGTTGGAAAAATTGCAAGGGAGCTGCTAAAGGAAGATAAAGTGAACATACTCTGTAGTTGCAAAACACTTTGTAAAACTATTACTTGCTTTAACTTACAAGATAAATGTAACTAACAAATACTTTATCTTGAGAACAGAAATTTCCAGGCAAAAATTTGAAAACAAAAATTATTTTGTATTGACTACATATGAAAATGTACTACACTCAAGAGATGCGGCTAGTGCAATAGAAGAACAGAGGGTCCAGAACCTACTAAATTGGAAGTTAAAACTCATTCTCATCCCTAGCTCTCAAACTAAGATATGGCATAAGAGATAAAGACAAATCAAGGGTGCAGGTATGGGTCCCTTTATTATGACCCAGAAAGCATTAAGCAGTTAATAGTGTCCTTCACCTGGACAAAAGGATTTCTGCAAACTGAATGTCCTGATTCCATAGCAGTCTGAACAATCCAAGTACTATAACCAAATATATAAAGAGATGCAACTCTCAAAAAGAATAGCAAGTGTGGCTTTGAAGTTTGAAGCCTGCTAAATCAAACATTTTAAATACATTTAACATTTTTAAAAGAGATGCACTGGCAAAAGAACAAATAAGCTGATCAAAAATCAACTGAGATTTTCAAAATGTAAATAGATCATTGTTGTTGTTTAGTCGCTAAATCATGTCAAACTCTTTGCAACCCTGTGGACTACAGTGTAACAGGCCTGAAATAGTTCATTAAGACCACAAATTTATATGGTCAGGAAACAAGCTTTGAATGGTCTTTATAGGAAAATATTTCCAGTGCTGTCTTTAGATTTGGCAAAAAGGTGCTCCGGAAAAGGAAAGACATCCAAGTGATATGGGCTAAAAGCTGTAGAGAATAAAAGAATGAGAAACCCTTCTTTGGCATCAGAATTGGACTTAAGAACATTCTTCATCACCATAATAGGGGAACTGGTTATAACTGTCCAGTGCAATTTCAGAATTTCTAGATGAATGACTTCCAAAGAACCTTGGGTTCTTTGTCTTTGCTAACAGTAGTGTTGACTGTTATTATCCTGCAGCAGTTTTGCCAATGACTGCTGGGTGTGAGTGGGATAGAAAATTTTTCTTTGGTCCATAGGACTTTAGATTAAAAGTAGCAGCATTCAAATTCATGTAGATCATAGGATCCTAGCATAGGAACTTCTCTGTGATTAGATGAGAATTGAATTTGTTGTTGTTCAGTTGCTAAGTCACGTCCAAATCTTCTAGACCCTGTGGGCTGCAGCACGCCAGGCTTCCGAATCCATCACCATCTCCTGGAGTTTGTTCAAATTCATGTCCATTGAGTTGATGATGCCATCCAACTATTTTATCCTCTGTCGTCCCCTTCTCCTCCTGCCTCCAATCTTTCCTAGCAACAGGGTCTTTTCCAATCAGGTGGCCAATGTACTGGAGCTTCAGCTTCAGCATCAGTCTTTCCAATGAATATTCAGGATTGATTCCCTCTAAGATTGACTGGTTTGATCTCCTTGCTGTCCAAGGGACACTCATTTTGCATAAGGGAGGAAATGAAAGATTTGACCCTTACAAGCAGACAGGTTCTTGCAAAATTGCTCAAATTCATCATCTTTTTATATTCACACTGTTTGACTTATAATTTGTACCGTTCTTTATCTCTGACTCTTGGCTCATCATATAACCTATTTGACCAATAGAATTATGAACTCCAAATTCAAGAGGGCTTACAGCTTTCTCTCTTGAATGTCTGCCATCACCCTGATGGCATGACCAGTAAGATCGGAGCTACATGGAGGAGAGCTGAGTCAGGACCCCTCAATCTTCCAAACTGAAACCATATCAAGCTCAACCCCAGACAGTTGAATGAACTCAGCTAAGATCTAAAAATTAACTAGATAAGTTCACTGAAAGTGACCTCTTGCACTTGCCCACTTAGTAAATGCTTAATCGTTTGAAGACATTGCAATTTAGAGTTGCTATTAGCATTTTACAGCAGTAGGTATTTGTAAAACTTTTTATGAAATATTTTAGGCAAACATAAAAATATTGGTAATGCTAAAATTAAGAGCAATATATCTAGCCAGATTAAGAAATAAACATTCTGAATTCATTTGAAGCATCTATGTGCAACTTTCCAGTAAATTCTCTTTCTTTCCTATATCCTAGAGATAACAGTAATTTAACCTTTTTTTTTTTATTATCCTCACACATTTTTATAATTCTAGTAAGTAGGCAGTTTTTCTGCAAACAAAATATAACATTGTTTTTCATTTTTTAAATTATATGATAGCAATATTATCACCAGCAATGGGTTTTTATGTTCATTATTATATATTTTTAGTTTTTACCATTTCAAAACACATTACACCAGTTCAACTGTTTTCACTATTGTGTTTCATTACTTAATGTGGCTGTGCTACAATTTATTAAAGCATTTCCTCTACATGGACATTATGTTATTATCATGTTAGGATATCAGACACCATTTTGTATATTGACTGCATATAAGACTTTGGTTTTAAATTTTATATCCTACTGTTCTGAGTTACTAAAAGCAATGAAAAGTTCTTAAACCAGCATATATTTTATTCATGCTTCAGGATTTGCCTTGTGTTTTCAGCTAAGAAACATCAACTGTAATACTGCTCATGTTGACATATTCCATGCATCACAACTCTGTAAAGCTAGCAAAGTTCACATAAACCTAGATTGCCTTAACCACCAGGAACAGTAAGCAATAAAAAATAAAATAAATTTTACTATCTTGTATAGACTTACTCAATATTCTATCAATCCTAGGAGGGGGGAAATTTGCTTTATTTGCTCACAGTTTAGAGGGGTCAAAACAGACTCCTTGGCAATTCACTTTTTAGTCTTGGCCTGGAAATCATTGCTCTAAGTGCAAATAAGAATACAGAAAAGTATTTTATGTGTGATTGGTTAACATTCTGTAGTGAGAAGGCGGTATTGGGAGTTTTAAGTGTGCGATAAGTGCCTTTAAGAAGGATAGTAATGAAGAACTGTAAATAAAATTAAACATTTATTTTATTTTCCAGAATATCTCTTAGTGATTCTATATGGGGCTTGTTTGTCCTAAATAGACACAAATATTATTAAACCAGTGCATGGGTACCAAGGGAAGCCACTATTTGGATAAGTTCAGAAACATTAAAGGCAATGTATTCAAATGGAATATGGGAACATGTGCTCCTGTTCATGCTGGTGCTGCAAAATGTTGACCTTATTTCAATACCAAAATACTTATGAAAATCTGTGCACTCCATTTCAGTCACTATTAAGAGGAGCTTGATTTTTGAACATGAGAAATTTTAAATGTCTAGACAGACACATATTAAAGAATCATGCAGATTACTTCTTACATCTCAAATAACATTATTAGAAAAAAATCAAGACTCATAAATATTTTTACTAGGCCAAAGACTGGTCTTATTTAACATTCCTAACTTATAATAAGAACAGTTCCTGTTTCTATCACAGTAATATGATTTATAACACTTCAAGGTCCACAGAACAGAGTAAATAGTTGATATAAAGTAATTATCAAAACTTTTTCTTCAAAAACATTTTTAAAATAGCAATGATCTATTCACTTTTTGAAGACAAGTCTTTATAAACATTTAGATTTTACAGTGCTTGAGTTATGTGTAGTTGTGCCAACTTGCTACACTTTGTCTTTTCAAATTATCACAATTTTAGAGCAATCCATTTCCTTTCACTCATCTAGGTAGCAAATATTTTTATAAAATTTTTCCTTGTTTTATCTTGAATTCCTATTTCTATAAACCCTACGTTAAAAATTCTAAATAAGCAACATTATGAAATGAGGTGCCATTTACAAATTTCAATATAATAATGTGTCTGAATTGTATTGCAAATAATTAAGCATTCAGTCAGTCATAAATCTTCAAGCTGAAGTCTTTACATATTTTTAGGCAATGATCTCCACTTAAAAACTAAACTTAAAATGCTTTCATAATCAATGGATTATGTCAGCAAAACAAAATCTAAGAGTTTAATACAGTGACCAAAAGTCTTCATATTTTCATTCAAGTCTATTCTTTAGACATTTCTACCATATCTGAGGCTCTTTCAGTTGTATATTGCTACCCAAAAACTCAATCCAAAATATATTGGCTTAACACAACCTTGTTTTTTTTTTTTTATTTCTCACAATTTCATGAGTTTCCTGAGCAACATTTCTTTTGGATCCTCCTGGGCTCTCTCATACATTTGCATTTAACTGCAGGTCAACCAGTGGCTAATTTCAGAAAGAATAGCTGAGATAGTAGGATCTTTTCCCCCAAGTGGTCTTTCATTCCTTAGGAAGCTCCTTTGATTTATTTAGATTCTGATGATCTCAGAGTGTCAAAAGGGCTGGGCCAGCTTCATAATTTGTTATATTAATAACAGAGTATTTAACCAACGTAGGTCCTTCTAAGTCTGGTGTTCTGTAAGATTGCACAGGATGCATGCCCAGAAACTAGCCCTCAAAAAGGGCAAGAGAGGAAGCTACAGAATTTCTTAGAGCCTTAGATCTTAAGTCAAACAAATTCACATCTGACAGATTCTATGGGTTAACACAAGTCTATGCTATGCTATGCTTAATCACTCAGTCACGTCCAACTCTTTGCGTCCTCATGAACTGTAGTCTGCCAGGATCCTCTGTTCATGGGGATTCTACAGACAAGAATACTGAAGTGGGTTGCCATGCCCTCTTCCAGGGGCTCTTCCTAACCCAGGGATAGAACTCAGGTGTCCTGCATTGCAGGTGGATTCTTTAGTATCTGGGCCATCAGAGAAGTCTATGAATACTGGATTGGGTAGCCTATCCCTTCTGCAGGGGAACTTCCTGACCCAGGAATTGAACCAGAGTCTCCTGCATTGCAGGGGGATTCTTTACCAGCTGAGCTACAGGGGAAGATCCAAATACAATTTGAAGGCCAATACATATTCAAAGGGATGGACCTGGATGAGGAGAATTTGTGATAATATTAAAATTCTATTCTAAGAAATGCTTTAATTCTGCCCCTTCTTATATCATCTAAATACCCTCAACATTTTCTCCCTTTCAAAAGATAATCTTTAAAAATATTAACTAAATTTAGTTCAGTTCAGTCACTCAGTCATGTCCAACTTTTTGTGACCCCATGACTGCAGCATGTCAGGCCTCCCTGTCCATCACCAACTCCCAGAGTTTACTCAAACTCATGTCCATTGAGTCGGTGATGTCACCCAACCATTTCATCCTCTGTTGTCCACTTCTCCTCCCACCTTCAATCTTTCCCAGCATCAAGGTCTTCTCAAATGAGTCAGTTCTTCACATCAGGTGGCCAAAGTATTGGAGCTTCAACTTCAGCATCAGTCCTTCCAATGAATATTCAGGACTGATTTCCTTTAGGATGAAATGGTTGGATCGCGGAGCTGTCCAAGGGACTCTCAAGAGTCTTCTCCAACATCACAGTTCAAAAGCATTGATTCTTCGGCACTCAGCTTTCTTTATAGTCCAACTCTCACATCCATACATGACTATTGGAAAAACCATAGCTTTGACTAGATGGATCTTTGTTGGCAAAGTAATGTCTCTGCTTTTTAATATACTGTCTAGATTGATCATGACTTTTCTTCCAAGGAGCAAGCATCTTTTAATTTCATGGCTACAGTCACCATTTGCAGTGATTTTGGAGCCCCCAAAAATAAAGTCTCTCACTGTTTCCATTGTTTCCCTATCCATTTCCCATGAAGTGATGGGATTGGATGTCATGATCTTAGTTTTCTGAATGTTGAGCTTTAAGCCAACTTTCTCACTCTTCTCTTTCACTTTCATCAAGACGCTGTTTAGTTCTTCATTTTCTGCCATAAGGGTGGTGTCGTCTGCATATCTGAGGTTATTGATATTTCTCCTGGCAATCATGATTCCAGCCTGTGCCTCTTCCAGCCCCGCATTTCTCATGATGTACTCTGCATATAAGTTAAATAAGCAGGGTGACAATATATAGCCTTGACATACTCCTTTCCCGATTTGGAGCCAGTCTGTTGCTCCATGTCCAGTTATAACTGTTGATTCTTGACCTGCATACAGATTTCTCAGAAGGCAGATCAGGTGGTCTGGTATTCCCATCTATTTCAGAATTTTCCATGGTTTCCTGTGATCCACACAGTCAAAGGCCCTGGCATAGTCAATAAAGGAGAAGTAGATATTTTTCTGGAACTCTGTTGCTTTTTGATGATACAATAGATGTTTGCAATTTGATCTCTGGTTCCTTTGCCTTTTCTAAATTTAGCTTGAACATCTGGAAGTTCACGGTTCATGTATGATTAAAGCCTGCTTTGGAGAATATTGAGCATTACGTGGCTAGCATGTGAAATGAGTGCAATTGTGTGGTAGTTTGCACATTCTTTGGTATTGCCTTTCTTTGGGATTGGAATGAAAACTGACCTTTTCCAGTCCTGTGGCCACTGCTGAGTTTTCCAAACTTGCTGGCCTATTGAGTGCAGCACTTTCACAGTATCATGTTGTAGGATTTGAAACAGCTCAACTGGAATTCCATCACCTCCACTAGCTTTGTTATATTTAATATCAGAACTGATTTTGTCTTGTGTCTTTTGTTCACCTTAATCTAATTTCCCCTTCTTCTACACACTCAATTCTTATTGTTGTTGTTGTTTTTCAGTTACTAAATCATGCCTCACTCTTTGCAACCCCATTGACTGCAGCATACCAGACTTCCCTGTCCTTCACTATCTCCCTGAGTTTGTTGAAATCCATGTCCACCAAGTTGGTAATGCTATCTAACCGTTTTGTCTTCAGCCATCGCCTTCTCCTTTTGCCTTCAATCTTTCCCAGCAACAGGGTCTTTTCCAATGAGTTGGTGCTTTGCATCACATAGCCAAAATACTGGAGCCTCAGCTTCAACAACAGTTCTTTCAAAGAATATATATAGGATTGATTTCCTTTAGGAATGACTGGTTTGATCTCTTTGCAGTCCAAGGGACTCTCAAGACTGTTCTTCAGCACTACAATTTGAAAGCATCAATTCTTTCATTTGTCAGCCTTCCTTAGGGTCCAACTTTCACATACATGAATGACTACTAGAAAAACCATAGCTTTGACTATGTGGACCTTTGTTGGCAATGTGATGTCTCTGTGATGTCTCTGTCTTTGACTATATGAACCTTTGTTGGCAATGTGATGTCTCTATCTATGGAAAAACCATAGCTTTAACCATATGGACCTTTGTTGGAAATGTGATGTCTCTGTTTTTTTGACTATAGGGACCTTTGTTGGCAATGTGATGTCTTATGTTCATCACATGCTGCCTGGCAATGTGATGTCTCTTTAGCTTTGCCATAGCTAAAGCTTTGCCATAGCTTTCCTTTCAAGGTGCAAGTATCTATTAATTTCTGCAGTCACTAAAATTTCTTTTAATGGTTGCAGTCACCATCCACAGTGATTTTGGAGCTCAAGAAAATAATATCTGTCACTGCTTCCACTTTTTTCCTTTCTATTTGCCTTGAGGAGCTTGTGTAACTGAGTGAAGCCAAAAGCCATGCCATTCAGGGTCTCCCAAGATGCACTGGTCATAGTGAAGAGGTCTGACAAAGTGTGGTCCACTGGAGGAGGATATAGCAAACCACTTCAGTGTCCTCCTGCAAGAACCCCAGGAACGGTATGAAAAAACAAAAAACACCCTCACCTATGGTAGCCAAAAATTTGACCTCTTTTTTCCATGTGTTTGTTTGGTTGGTTGATTTTTGAAGTATATCTTGCCCACAACACTATGTTAGTTCTTGGTGTACAATACAGTGATTCAATATTTCTATGAATCACAAGTGATGCATCTGGTTACCATCTGTCATCATAGATGTCATCAGAATTTAAATAGGAAAGAAGATTGAAAATGAGTAAATTAAAAAGCATTATTAAAAAGCTATAATTTTTTTTCAATCTACATATATATTTATAAAAAATATATTTGGAAGGCAAAAGGGAATATTAAAGATCTTCAGGTTGTTCATTACACTATATAGAGATCTCTGCCAGGTAATTTATTGTGAACAAATGCATTTAGGTGGGTGGATATGGAGCTGTTCCATTTCAACAAAACTGTGTAATAATCTCTAGATGCAGTGTAAGCCCTTATAAAGCACTGAAGTTCTGTATAGCTCAAATGAGAATTAGTCTCCGAGTGTGCAAAATAGACCAGGCTGTGAACATACATTTCTGACCTGTGGTTCAAAGGGACTAGTTGGCTTTAAAGAGAACAAAGAAAGACTTTGTAAACTAAAATCTTTAAATCTAAGGAAGAAAGGGGAAAAATCTAAGGTGCTGTCAAGTTCACCGTGGGCCACCCAAGTCCTCAGAGCAGGAGTGCTAATGTCACTGGGCTATGATTAGCAATGAAAGGCTCTTTTATCATGTTGAGAGATTCATATTTCCAGCAACACTTGGATGTTTTCAGCATTATTTTAATGCTGTCTTCTGATTTTAACTTCTCTTTAAATGTAATCTTACCTCTAAAGGCAATGGGTCCCAGTTCTCTGCATTAGTTTTTACCTTTTAGTGGCATCCTATTACAGCTTCTCTACATTTTGATTCTAAATTTGCCTTGTGTTCCTTTTCTGATGTCTAAAATAGTGTAGGAGGGTAGGTAGTTTGGTCCTTATAATTGCTGCCCTCATCTTATCTGGACGAGATACAACCATGTGTTTAGCAGAAAGGAAATTGACATAATATATGTTGTTGTAAGTTGTGATAATTGTAGAGACTTTGTTGGACCTGTCCCTAGGAGGGAGTGAAAAGTTTAGTAACTGAGAATTGCAGGAGCTTTGCTGGCGTCTTCCAGCAAGAGCTCGAGGTTTTTGTTGTTATTGCAGTTTTTTCACTCGAGAAAGACACAGTGAAAGAGGAAAGAAGAGTAATGATGTCTGTTTCCAATTTCAGGTTAATTGAGGGGTTGGTTTATTCTGCTGAGAGTGCACCAAAGAGAAGAAAACCCATTTTGGGAAAGGGGCAAAGAACCTCGGGAGAGGCTAGATTGCCAGGAGTGTGGCTCGGATAGCACTGAACACAGGCATGAGACAGGCCCCCTGCAGCTTCAGCCAGAAGGACTTGTTTCTGCCCCTACACTGATCGAGCGTGAGGCTGAGGACATTGAACAGGCCGGACTTAGCGGGAATTTTCAGCTTTCCATATGCTGCTCACTACTGCCAGGCTGTATTATGTTAATTAAACCTCTTCTTTCAAAGTGGTGATTATAAAAGAGGTCTGCCAATGTCCAGCATCGTGCAGAAGCCCAGGAACAGAAAACGGGGACTCTGCCAAGAGACAAGGGGAAGCCCAAACACCAGGACTCAGGCATTTGGGGGAAAGTGTAGTCAAAACAAGATTAACTGGTTTCTCCATGTATAAATGAAACAGTGAGCTCAGTCCCCAGAAAAAAGCACTGTGAGTGGTAGATACCTTGAAGCCAAATTTACTAATTAGAATCATCTCAAACAACTCCACATCTGCTGCCAAGGACATCAGTGAAAAAGAGCAGATGAGCTTTCCTCTACAGGGCCACTGTGCCTTTCTATCCACCCATTCCCTCTTACGTGGTGTGGTTTGAAATGGGGAGTTTGGCATTACCACTGAGTAAGAGTAAGATGCTAAAAAGTTTGTGTAAGGAGATCCCATTTTTGTAATTAATGACAAAATATGTCTAAAATGGAGGAGAGGACATATGGGAGAAACAAAGTGCGTGTGGAAGAGCTCACAGGTAAACCCGGGGTGAGCCGCACGCAACAAGGGCAGCTCCGTTGCTCCGTCGTCTCCGACTTTTTGGGGACCCCATGTCTGTAGCCCCATGGGCCTTTTGAAGCTGGAGTGATGGCTGCGTGGCCCAGTGCTGGAGCGACTGTGAGGAGATACCCTACGTCCAAGGGCAAAGAAGTCCCAGGAAGATGGTAGGGGGGCAAAATCGAGTTTAGCATCAAACCCCATACGCGCCAGAGGCACTCAGAGGGCTCAAACTAACTTATGCACACCAGGACCCAAAGGGCCCACAGAGACTGAAACAGCCCCGTGGTTGAGGGTCTCCTGTGGAGGTCCGGGTCAGCAGAGGACTGCTGCAGGGGAGGGCCTCTGGGGGCAGCAGACTTGGGTGTGGCATAAGCCTTCTTGGAGGAGGTCACCATTAACCCCACAAGAGAGCTGACAGAACTTACACAGTACTGGGGAAACCGACTTTTGGAGGGCACAAACAGAACCTTGTGTGCACTGGGATGCTGGAGAAAGGAGCAGTGACCCCACAAACTGACCCAGACTTGCCTGTGAGTGTCCAAGAGGCTCCAGTGGAGGCATGGGTAGGCTGTGGCCTGCTGCCGGGTTGGGGCACTGAGTGCAGCAGGGCCCGCACGGGGCCTCTTGAAGGAGGTCACCATTATCTTCATTTCCTCCACCATAATTTGGCCCCCGGAAAATAAAAGGGAGGGAACACAGCTCCACCCATTAACAGAAAATTGGATTAAAGATTTACTGAGCATGGCCCCACCCATCAGAACAAGACCCAACATGCCCCAACCAGTTTCCCCCTCTGTCAGTCTCTCCCATCAGGAAGCTTCCATAAGCCTCTTAGCCTTCTCCATCAGAGGGCAGACAGAGTGAAAACCACAATCACAGAAAACTAACCAATCTGATCACATGGACCACAGCCTTGTCTAACTCAATGAAACTATGAGCCATGCCATATAGGGCCACCAAAGACAGACGGATCATGGCGGAGAGTTTTGACAAAACATGGTCCACTGGAGAAGGGAATGGCAAACAACATCAGTATCCTTGCTTTGAGAACCCCATGAACACTATGAGAAGGTAAAAAGATAGGACACTGAAAGATGAACTCCCCATGTGGGTAGGTGCCCAGTATGCTACTGGAGATCAGTGGAGAAATAACTCCAGAAAGAATGAAGGGATGCAGCCAAAGCAAAAACAACACCCAGTAGTGGATGGAACTGGTGATGGAAGTAAAGTCTGATGCTGTAAAGAGCAATATTGCATAGGAACCTGGAATGTTAGGTCCATGAATCAAGGCAAATTGGAAGTGGTCAAACAGG